>NW_006400238.1:349487-401357 GCF_000299155.1 Elephantulus edwardii | reverse complement strand
CAGTTTGCTTGGCTCCACAGTCAACACTCTTGGCACCAGCAGTCAGGAAATCAAAAAGCGTATCGCGATGGCAAAGTCTGCTGTTAGGAACCTCTCTAAAGTACTCAGGAGCAATGTTGTCTCTCTGGAGACTAAGGTGCACCTGATACAGGTCATGGTCTTTGCAATTGCTTGTGATGCATCAGAGAGTTGGACAATGACTAGGGAGAACAGAAGGAGAGTGTATTCTTTTACGCTGTGGTGCTGTAGAAGAGTACTGAATGTACCATGGACTGCCAGGAAAACGAACAGATTCGTCTTGGAGAGGATTCAACCAAGCTACTCCTTGGAGGCAAGGTTTCTGGGGCTTCATCTGACATACTTTGGACATGTTGCCAGGAGGGACGGTCCTTGGAGAGGGACATCATGCTTGGGAAGGTGGAGGGACAGCGCAGGAGGGGAAGACCCTCTATGAGGTGAATTGATTCGGTGACTGGGTTAATCGGGATGGGTGTGTCAGAGGCTGTGCGGTTGGCGCAGGATAGAGGAGAGTTTAGGGCTGTTGTGCATAGGGTCGCTATGAGTCGCAAATCACTCTGTGGCACATAACAATAACAACAACATAACTTGTTCCTAGATAAAAAAGACATTATTAGAAAGAACAACGGTACATCAAATAGTTTAAAATCTGGAAAGATGTGCATAGGAGTTTTAGATTTTCCATTTATATGTTAAATGTATATGCTGATTAAATCCATGAGAAAGTGGACAGTATTAAGAAGGAAAAAACCTACAAAAGGAAAAGGCTCAGAGGAAGAAATGAAGACTATCAACAATATGAATTGAGAAGTACATTGCAAAATAGACTGGGGAGAAGGGGGGGATATAATAATCAATGAATAATCATAATTAAGAAAATGAACTGGGAGGGTAGTGAGGAAAGTGTTCAAAAAAGAATGAGCAAAAAATTCAACTTTTTGGTAAACTTTCATCAAAATCAATATTTTTTTAAAGAAGAAAAACCAAGAATATAATAAGGATCAAAGATGATGGCCTATTACCAAAAGCCGAAAATTAAACGATGTGATGAATAAATCAATGTGCCATGGTAAGTAGTCATTTAATAAAAAAAGCAAAAACAATAATAACAAACAATATGGATTGATATAATGACTATACCAATGAGTTCAACGATTTCAGAGATTCTTAGAAAGTTTAGATCTGTTGTTAAAAGGATTGGTATGAGCTATCAGATATCAGGACAATGACTAAGGATGATAGAAGCAGAATTGATGTCTTTGAGTTGTAGTGCTAGAGAAGTCTTGAACATACCATGGACTGCCAAGAAAACAAATAGATCTGTCTTGAAGAGGGCGAATCCAAGTTTCTCCCTTGAGGCTAGGATTTTGAAGTTCTGTCTGACATACTTTGGGCATATGGGGAGATTTGACATCATGCTCAGAATGGTGGAGGGACATTGCAGAAGAGGAAGACCTGGTAAAGATGGATTGATACCAATGCAGATAGATGAGTGGGAGTCAGTAAGACTGGTTCAGGATAGGGCTCAGAGCTGTTTACACAGGTTTGGTGAGGCACAAGTGACTCAATGGCACATACAAACAACAACAATGAGCCATAGTCAATGATACAATGGATTCTAACAAGTCTAACAAGGATATAATGGATTCTAACTATTGTAAGAATAGCAGTCCAGTAATGTGAAAACTACAAAAACTGTGGTTAATTGAACCATATCAATTGTTGCACTGTATCATACATATTCTTGAATCAAAAAAGTTCAGCAAACCTGCAGAAAGCTAAAAGAGGATCCACATCTTACACTATACACAAAAATCAACTCAAAGTGTATCAAAGACCTGAGAGTAAAGCCCACAATTTCATTAGAGACAAACTGTGATCAAGCTCAGATGGTCTAGTCTATAATATAAAGAAACTGCCAAATGCAGCCAGAAATGCTCAGTCTGGAAAAAATAAAATTGATAAATGGGACCTTCTAGAGGTTAAAACTCTGTGTGCATCGAAACTTTTTCCAACAGAGTGAAAAGAAAACCGACTGATTGGGAAAAAAAGTATTTGGCAATACCATTTCAGACAAGGGTCTCATATCAAAAGTTTCGAGAATCCTACAGGGCCTCCACAAGAAAAAGACTGATAACACAGTTACAAAATGGGAAAAAGACATGGGAAGTCTTTTCATGGAGGAAGATGTTCAGATGGCCAACAGATACATGAATAAATGTTCAAAATCAGTAGCAATAAGAGAGATGCACATCAAAACCACAATGATACACGATCTCACTCTAGTTAGTAGCAGTGGCAAAGTTTAACAGAACAGAAAGTAATAAATGTTGGAGAAGATGTGGAGACAAAGAAACCCTTATATGTTGTTAGTGGGATTGTAAAATGGTACAACCACTCTGGAAGCCAGTTTGGCTTTTCCACAAAAGGCTGAACATAGAAATTCCATATGACCCAGTTATTCTACTGCTTGGACTATACTTTCAAAAATAAGAGCGGAGGCACAAACAGAGACTTATACACCAATGTTCATAGTAGCATTATTCACCATTGCAAGAACATGAAAATAGCACAAATGTCCAAACATAATGGAATGGATTGAGAAATTGTGGTACATTCACATGATGGACTACTATGTAGCAGATAGAAGCAATGCTTTTATAAAATACTACCTAATTTGTGAGGGACTGAAAAGCATTATGCTAAGTTAACTCAGTCCTATAAGGACAAATATTGTATAAGATTCATTATTATAGAATAAGTATGATGATCCAAGGGAGGAGGGAAGATGGAAGCACAGAGCTAAGGACGGGAGGGGGGCAGAAAGTGATAATCATAGGGTCACACGCTATAATGGGTGGAGAGACGTGGGGGGTTGAAGGAAATGAGAAAGATTCAGTGTGAAAAGCAATACATATGAACTTGGTATATAAACCAGTATAAAATTAAAAAAAATTAAAAAGGCAAGTAAATAAAAATGTTTTTCACACCAAGTCTGTTTGCCTACATTTTATTTTTGGAAAGCAAATATGCGTGTATTTTTAAAAATTGTAAGTGATATATTTAGTTTGACCTTCTTGTACCTCTAATTTAACACTGTGTGTCAGATTGTGTTTCTATGATGACTGGTGTATAGTTTTAAAACTGAAACCAGCTATCTATGAAATGAGTCAGAAACTATGACTTTAACAACGGACTTCAGTAGAGATCACGAAGATGGTTAAAGATCAGGTAGAGACTCGTTCATATATATGTATGGCCATAATGAATCACAGTCAAGTCAATAGCATGCAACATCAAAAAGGCACGATTAATAAACTTAGTTATGGCCATACTTAAGATTTCAATTAAGTGTTCAGCTTTGATTTATAGCATTTATTGTAGATAACTCTTTTTGCTATGTTGAAAAGAAAAATGGTGTATTTATGCAATAAACTGTCAAGAGTAATAAATTTGGCATTTTGTAGAAGGTATAAAGCCTTTCTATAGCTCTTGAACTAATAAAGATTATAATTCCATTTTCATGAAATCTTTATAGAGAGAATTTTTTCAAAATTTTATTAAAACTAAGATTAGTACATGAGTGGTTAATTACTATCAGATTAACAAATGTAAAAATTTATAATTTTATTATTCCTCATCTGACTCATGTTTAAGGAGAACAACTCTATCTAAAGCCTTTAATTACCGTTGTGTTACATTAATTCGTGGATGTTTTAGATTTAATATGACAGCTTCAGGCCCGCATAGTTTTGCACCTATTGATATGCCTCCAGGTTTTATGCAATGTTTGACCTCAAGAAAGTCTTCTAAAATTATTTTTACTGACTCCATCTGCTTTGTCATTATGTCTGTAAAAATATTTCCAACTAAATCAGAAGCATAAAATTAAAACATGTATATTATAAAGGGAAAGAAGCACTGTTGTGTCCTTTCTCCATATCTATTTAATCTATATGCTGAGCAATAGATTGTTGTAGATTGGGTTGTAAACCCAACCAACCAACCAACCAAACAAACAAACAAAAACCAAAATACCCAAACAAACAGCTATGTCTTGGAGAAAGTGCAACCAGAGGTCTCCTTGGAGGCAAAGATGACAAAGTGTTATCTGAAATACTTTGGGGATGTTGTTAGGAGAGTCTATGCCTTGGAAAGGGACACAATGCTTAGAAAGGCAGAGGATTAGTGAAAGAGAGGAAGGGTCTCAAATAGATGGATTGACACAGTGACTGTAGCAAAGTGAATTAGTTTTTCAGCAATAATGAGAAATAGCACAGGATAAAGCTGTGTTCAGATCTTTTGTTCATAGTGCTACTTGGGAGTCTTAGTTGATTCGACAGAATCTAAAAACAACAGCATACATGCAAATCTTTTTTAAAATATTTTTTGCAAATCTTAATGTGTATGTATCAAGGTGGTGAAAGTATTTTTAGCATGGTTATTAACATGATTTAGACACTCAATAATGATTTGCACAATCAATAATTTATTCATTGCAAATAACTTTAATAAGAAACACAAATAGTGGCTATACATGTGTCCCTCATCTGCGGAAAGAATTATTGGAGAAGCTCAGTAGCAGCTGTAAAAACAAGGTGAGTTGCAGATTGTGGAATGGACCATCAACTACTCATATGGAAGTTCAAGTTGAAGTTAATGAAAATGAAAACAAATCAACAAAAATCAAAATTCAACTTTGATCCTATCTTGCCTGAATATAAAACCATCTCAGAAAAGATTTGAGGCCTTAAGAACCAATGAACGAGTACAGACAATCTGTAGGACAATATCAAGATACTCATTCATGAAGAATGTAAAAGGTCACTAAAAAGTCAGGGAAGTAAGAAAAGATTGAGATGAATGTAAGAAGAGACTCTGAGTATTGCAATAGAATGCTGAGAAGCCAAAGCAAAGGGAAGAAATCAGGAATTTAAGGAAATGAACAGACGGTTTCTAAGGACAATTTGGGAAGTTAATGAAATGTGAAAAGAGCTAGAGTCAGAAAAATCAAAAGGGACAACCTCACTCAGTATTTCTTAAGCTGAAGAAACTGAAGAACAAAATCAAGCTTTGCAAGGCAATACTTAAAGATGCAAATGGCAGAATATTGAATGATTCAGGAAGCATCAGAAGAAGATGCAAAGAGTACATAGATTCATTGTATTAAAATGAACGGGATGACACAGAGAATTTCACAAAAGAACATAGATCTGTAGGTTAGAACGGTGATGAAAGATCAAGTTCAAGCTGCTCTGAAGGAATCAGCAAAAACCAAAACCCCAGGAATTAATGGAATACCCATTGACATGTTTTAAAAGAGAGATGCTGCTTCAGACATGCTCACTAGGCTGGAGACTAAAGTGTGCCTGATGCAGGCCATGGTCTTTACAATTAATTGTTATGCACCACAGAGCTCAACAATGACTAACAATGACAGAATGAAGATTAATGCTTTTGAGTTATGGTGCTGTAGAAGAGTGTTGAATATTCTATGGACTGAAAAGAGAACAAATAGGTCTGTCCTGGAGAAGGTGAAGCCAAGTTGTTTCTTAGAGACGAGAATTTTCAAGCTTTGTTTCACATAATTCAGTCATGTTGCCAGGAGGGAGCAATCCTTGGAGAATGACATCATGCTTGGAAGCTAATCCAAACATTGTACCTTATGGGTAACCATTATGGTATTTGACATAACTATGGAACAGTGCTCAGCATCATAGCAACTCTGAGTTGTTCAGTACAACAAAATAGATGAATGATTACTGTGTGTTTTAAAGAATACTTATTCTAAAATTAATAAATTTGGCCTGAGGGTTGCAGTTCTAAGGATGTTAAAGCCACATCCTCTACCAGGACTCCACCCTTGGTCAAAGGCTCAAGGGCCACCCACTTTTTTGGGGGGTGAGGGAGAATAGTAACAACAACAAAACACTACCCCAGAAACTTCCCTTAGGTGACTGCTATCAAGGTGAGGCCAAGTGAAGAGAGGCTCCAACACCCCAGGTACCAGGCTGGCCCACAGACACATCACCAAAATATAGAAACACCAGTTATTTGAAAACAAAAAGAATAACAGATTGGTATTTCTCAAGAGGAAGGAACTGAAAAGCAAATTGAAGATCTTAATTGCAATGCTGAAAGATTGTATCGGCAAATTATTGAACAATGCAGGAAGCATCAAAATAAATTTGCAGAAATACAAAAAAGTCATTGTTCCAAAATGAGTTGGCCAGCACTGAGTGATTACAAAAAAAGTAGCATAATATTAAGAACTAGTGACAACAAAGGAAGAGGTCCAAGTTTCTCTGAAGGCATGGGCAAAAAAGTAAAGCCCCAGGAATTTATAGAATACTAATTTAAGTGTTTTAGGAAACAGATGAAGTCCTGGGATTCTCACTAGTCTATGCCAAGAAATTTGTAGTACAGCTACCTGGCCAACTTACTTGGAAAGAACCATATTTGTCCACATTTCAAAGACAAGAGTTAGAAAATAATGTATAAATTATTCAACAATATCACTAATATTATGTACAAGTAACTCTTTTTAAAGATTATTAAATAACTGCTAGAACAAAGTATGAAAAAGCAACTGCCTAAAATGTAAGCCTTATTTAGAAGACTCTAAGGAATAAAGTTACTGTTATTAGATTGATCTTAGCTGAAAGCAGGGAATACTAGAAAGACGTTTACTCGAGTTTTATTGACCATGAGAATGCATTTTATTTGTCCTAACAAATTATGGGTTATATTGAGAAGAATGTGAATTTCCTACCACTTAATTGTGCTCATGCAAAACTATACCTAAGCCAAAAAAATGTGGTTGTCAATGTCCAACAGTCAACAAATTAACAGAATTGTTGAATGGAGAAAAATCTTCTGTGAAAGATCTCTGTAAAGTTGTAAAGAGAGAGGATTTAAAAAGCAATGTGTATCTGATCCACACTTTCCTAATAAAAATATTCATCAGTTCTCTCTCCCTGCCCCCACCCCACCCCCACTGATGAGTATTTTAGCCAGGAAAGTACAGCATTAGCTCAGATAAGGGGAAAAATATCTGAAAGGAATATATGATTGGGCTTAATATGTACAACAGCAATCTGGAACAAGGGACATATTCTTTGGGGGCAGATATGGGTGGAAGAAAATGTGTAACAATGAAAAAATTTAAAAAATATTAAAAAGCACTCATCAAAATAGTGATATAGAGGAATTTCTTCAACATAATTAATAATATATACTCGAAACCAACAGTTTACAAAATCCTCCATGAACAAAGAATAAAGGCATTCTCCTTGAAAGCAGTGACCTAAGTAGGATACCCTGTATCACTACTGTTATTCAATGTTGTATTGAAAGTCCTAGCAAGGGAAATAGGGCAAAAGAAGGAAATAAGAGGCAACCAAATTGGCAAAAAGGAGAAAAATCTATTCTTATATGCAGATAGGATAATATACTTAGAAAATTTCCAAAAGACAGCCGGAAAAAAATTTTAGCATAATTTACCAATTCAGCAATGTAGGGAGATATAAGATTAAGATAAAGAAATCAATTATAATTATATATATATATTAACAAAGAGAACATATAAAATAAACAACAACAACAAAAATCTCAAGGAAAAAAATCAACACAAATTACAATAGTTAGCCACAAGAAGAAATGCTTAGGAACAAATCCAACTAAAGATACAAAAGACTGATATAAAGAAAATTATAACACACTACTACAAGAAATGAACAAACAAACAAAAGCCTTAGATAAAAGGAAATATATACCACAGTCATGGATGTTTTGCTGTGTGCTATGTGGTCAGAAGTGACCAATAACTCACCCTCTAGTGGCAGCCAATCACATGGGAGGAGAGCCTGTAGAGCAGCTAGGGATTTGAACTGCCTGTATTCAAGATTACAGGGAAGCTTCTTACCACTAGTTACTTACCACATATCTTCATACATGTGAAAATTCACTATCATGCAAAAGACAAGGCTACCAAAATCAATCTATAGATTCAACACAATCATAACAGCATACCAATGCTATTTTTCAATGAGATGAAAAAGCCAATTTCCCTTTTTTTCTGGAAGGGAAAGAGACACTAAGCAACCACAGCATGACTGAAAAAGCATGACAAAGTAGGAGGCAACATACTTCCTGATCTCAAAACTTACTACAGAACTATAGTAGTCAAGACAACATGATACTGGTATTATTGTTGCTAAGTGTCATCAAGTCATAGATGACTCAGCAACCCTATGAATGAAAGACCTGAACACGTATTACTTTCATCATTTCTCTAAATTCATAGAGTTTCCAGAGGAAAGCTATTTCAGATGCCAGATCAATTACATCTGTGGAAAGAAATGCTGGAGAAGCTCAACAGCAGTTGTGACAACTAGGCCAGGTACGGATTGTGGAACAGATCATCAAATACTCATATGCACGTTCAAGCTGATACCATGGAACCCAAAATTTAACCTTGAGTCTCTCCTGCCTGAATTTCAAGACCATCTCAGAAACAGGTATGAGGCCTTGAACACTAATGAGCGAAAACCAGATGAGCTGTGAGATGATATCAAGAACATCATCCAGAAAGAACACAAAAGTTCATTGCAAAGACAGCAGAGGAAGAGAAAAACCAAGATGAATGTCAGAAGAAATTCTGAGTATGTCACTAGAGCTCCAAAAAGCCAAAACAAAGAGAAAAAATCAAAGTAGTAAGGATTTGAACAGAAGATTTCAAAAGGCAACACAGGAAGACTAATGTATTACAATGAAATGTGCAAAGACCTAGAGTCAGAAAATCAAAGGAGCTGAACTTGTTCAATATTTCTCAAGTTGAAGGAACTGAAAAACAATTCAAGCCTTGAACTGCAATACTTAAGGATGCTTTGGAAAGAATATTAAATTATGCAGGAAGCATTAAAAGAAAACAGACATAGTACAAAGAGCCATTGTACCACAAGGAATTGACCAGACACACAGGGAATTTCATAACGTACGAGCAAGAAGAACCTGTGGTGATGAAGGAAGAAGTTCAAGCTGCTCTGAAAGAATTGAAGAAAAACAAGGCCCTAAGAATTTATGGCATACCAACTGACATATTTCAACAAAGAGATGCTGCCCTGGATGTACTCACCAAGTTGTGCCAAGAAATCTGAAGGTCCACCACCTAGTCAACTGACTGGAAGTGATCTATATTTGTTCCCATTCCAAAGAAAGGTGTCCCAACAGTGTGTGAAAATTATCGAACAATATCATTAATATCACATGCAAGCAAGATTCTACTGAGGATTATCCAAAAATAACTTGAACAGCACATCAATAAAGAAGTGCCTGAAGTGTAGGCTGTGTTTAGAAGAGGCTGTGGTACTAGGGATATTATAGCTAATGTTAGATGCATCTTGGCTGAAAACAGAGAGTACCAGAGGAAATCTATCTGTATTTCATTGACTATGCAAAGGCATTTGACTATGTAGATGACAACAAAGTGTGGCTAACTATGAGAAGAATAGGAATCCCAGAACACTTTATTGCACTTATGTGAAGCCTATACTTGGACGTGGAGGCACTTGTCAGAACAGAGCAAGGAAACACTGCATGGTTCAAAATAGGGAAGGATGTATGCCAAGGATGTTTCCTATTTTCATACTTTCCATTTATATCTGGAACAGATTATCCAAGAGGCTGGGTTCGATGAGGAGATATGTGGCATAAGTATTGGAGTTAGACTCATCCATAATCTGCATTTTGCAGATGACACAATCCTGTTTGCTGAAATAAAGGAGGACCTGAAGCACTTGCTAAAGAAGGTCAAGGTCTGCAGCCTTCAATATAGATTGAAGGTCAACATCAAGAAGACAACTATTCTCACCACTGCACCAGTTGGAAGCAGCATGATACACAGAGATGAGATTGAAGCTGTTAATAATTACAGATTCCTTCACTCCAAAATCAACATTCTTGGTACCAGTAGCCAGAAAATCAACACATGAATTGCACTGGGAAAGTCAGTTGTCAGGGACATCCCCAGAATACTGAAGATTAACAATGTCAGTCTAGAGACAAAGCATGCCTGATCCAGGCCATAGTCATCACAATTACTTGTTATGCATCATAAAGCTGGACAATGACTAGGGATATTAGAAGGAGAATTGATGCCTTTGAGCTATGATGCTGGAGAACAGTATTGAATATAACCATGGACTGCTAGGAGAACAAACTTACATCATGTTTGGAAGCATGGAGGGACAGCACAAGAGATGAAGACCCCCAAAGAAATGGATTGATTCAGTGACTGGGGTAATGAGAGTAGTTGTGTCAGAGACAATAAGGTTAGCACAGAATATAGCAGATTTCAGGGATATTGTACATAGGATCTGTATGAGTTGCAAATGACTCGACTGCAAATAACAACAACAACAACATCTACAATACCGCACACTAGGAGTAGGATAGCATATATGGCAACTGAAGCTAAGCTCTCAAATTTGGAAACACAAAGAAGAGGAAATTTTGTAAGCAGAAACTAGTAATTGGAATGTGGAATGTGATAAGTATGAATATAAGAAAATTGGACACTATTAAGGAAGACATGAAATGCATAAATATTGGTATACTAGGTATTGATGAAATAAAATGGACTGGCATAAGATTTTGATCTATTATTCTGGAGATGAATAGGTGATGAAAAACAGTGTTGCATTCCTAGTTAAAATATGATTTCCAGATCCATTTGGAAATACAATGTTGTGAGTGACAAGGTAATATCCATACACATGCAAAGAATACCACTATCATTCAAATATATTATGCCAACAACCACAGATAAAGAGGAAGAAATAGATTGTTTCTGCCAACATTTGCAGTTGGACATTATTGAGCATGCAATGAAGATGCACTAATAATAATGAGTGTCTGGAATGCAAATGTTGGAAACAGAGAAGAAGGATCCTTGTTTGGAGAAATTGCAGCCAGAGTGTTCTTTGGAGTCAAAGACAATCAGGCTTTACCTCACATACTTTAGGAAGGTTGCTAGGAAGTGCTATTCCTTGGAGAGGGACATGATTCTTGGAAGGGTGGAGGGTTAGTGAAGGAGAGGAAGACCCTTTACCAGGTGGATTGATACAGTGACTGTCACAATGGATTCTTCCGTGTCAAGAACTGTGAAGATTAACAAAAATAGGATAAGTTTCAAATATACTATTCATAGGGTCACTATGAGCCATATTCGACTCCAAGACACCTAAGAAAAACAACAAACAAAACAAAACAAACCCGCTTAAAACCGGGTGTTAGAACTAAGCTATTTTTATATATGAACCTTGAATTTAATGTGTACATGTGTCAGCATGCTTGTATAATATTATTTAGTATTAAGGAAGAGAGGTCTTATGATTAAATTTAATGATTAGAAGCTGTGCGAATAATCCAAAGGCCCATAGTTCAAAACTATCAGATGTTCTTTGAGATAAAGAAGTACAATCTCCTGCCATGTGATTACAGAATTTAGAAATTTACTGGTGGTACAGCTATGAGTTAGTTCAGATTCAAAAGTAACAACAACATTAAGCATTGAACCTCTAAATATTCTCACCTATGAAATAAAGATTTTAAAATTTTTACCTAATGCTTATTACTTTAATCAAGCTTCTTATCAATAATAAATAAATGGATTAACTACTTAAAATAGTAAATTTAAGCAGCATAGTAGATGTGCCATAAATATAAATTTATATCACTAAAGTGGTGCTGTTACATAGATTATTGCCAAAAGTAAATGTTTACTCTTTTTTAAAGAAGAATGACATCCAAAGGAAAAATTTAAAATAAAATATATAGCTTATATATACAAGCAATTCTGAAATCCTGTTAAAATCATAACCTATCAGTGGTGAGTTAGTAAGCAACTGAAACAAAATAAAAAATGAAGAGAAATTACCAAAAGGGCAAAGTTAAAGCCCTAAAAGTAATATTTAAAGAGTCTAGGAAAAGCTACAAAGCATTTAAAGAAAGAAGTATATAAAATAATATTGAAATATGCTAAGCAAAATTAGAAAGAGAAAGATTTCAATTCAAGACATATGTGTGGTTTTGTGTCTTTTTTCCCTTTTTTTGGTGGTGGTGTTCACTAATTTGAGGATCTGTGGTCAAAAAGAAAAATTACTTCCTAAGAATAACATACCCAAATAATTATGGATAAAATTAATGTGAAATGTCAACTTTGAATTACACAACCCACTGCCTTCATACACTACATAATGTAAGCTAATTTGTTTCTGTAATTAATATCTATAACAAAATCTTACTGGTATAGTCACAAATGACTTATCAGGAGTGTAGAAAATTGAAATTATGAACTGATAAAAATAAAAGGAGTTTAAATTATAAGATTATAGTATATGCCATTAATTTCTCAAAGTGAATTAACCAAATACAATGGCACTTCTCTGCTGTGTTCCAAAGTTCAAAAGCCTGAAATGTTACTGAATTATGCATGCATTAATATGACACCACATATTTTAAAAAAAGGATGAATTAACTAAAAATTTTACAAATCTGTAAATGTTAGAAATTTATTGTGATTGTCTAGAAATAAAGCAAAAATATTCACCACCATGCAAATAGACAACATCATGACAGATGGAGAAGAGATAGAAATTGTCAATGACTTAATCTTGTTTTAATCTACAATCAATATCCTTGGCACAAGCAGTCAAGAGATCAAAAGTTTTATTTCCATTGGGAAAGTCTGCTGTCACGTTACTCTTGACAGTGCTAAAGAGCAAAGATGACAATTTGAAGACGAAGATGTGCCTGATTCAAGCCCTAGTCTGTTCAATCATCTGAAAGATGGACAATGAATAATAAAGACTGTAGAAAAAATTATGCCTTTGAGTATTTCTAGGGGAAAAAATGGTGAATTGGACCATGTCATGAGCTATCAACAGGACAATTTCAGGATAAACAAACATAAAACTAAACTCAGTGATACTGAATCAGGCCTGACTCTTAGAGGCCCTTCATTGGGTTTCTGAGCTTGCAAATCGTTCTTGAAAGAGATTGCCCATTTATTCCATAAAAAAGGATTGGTGGGTTCAAACTGGCAACTTGTAGTCTAAAGGAAAATGTGTGACTGTTTGAACAGTGATAACTGAAGAACTGACAAGTTGTTTCATGCAATTAAAGATGTCATACATAAAGAAATCTAAAATTTATTACAAATATAAGAATGAAAAATGTTAAAATGAATGTCAGAAATGATTCTGAACATAGATTAAGTTAATAAATGACAAAATTATGTGAAAGAACCAAGTGAAGATTTCAAAGAATGGCTCAAGAAGATAAAGTGTTGCTGTGATGCTGAATACTATGACATTAATGCCATAATGGTTACCTATGATGGACAGTGTTTGGTGGAGCTCTTCTATTAAGACAGTCTTGGAAGCTGGAAAGGCATCCACTTCCTAAACAGCATGCCTCTGGAAATTTTATGAACATAGAGAAATGAGAATAGTTATAAACAACAGTTATATAGAACAGGTTTGAGGTCTTTTGTTCAGGGGTCACTATGAGTCATCCTCAACTCAATGACACTTAACAATGAAATGTATAGAGACTCAAGAGCTAGAAGAAAGAAAGAGAATAAGAGGGTCAATATTTTTCGAGAAGAAAAAACTAAAAGAAAAAAAATCAAGCCTTGAGTTGCTAAAAACATGTTTTATTGGAAAAAATAATGAATGATGCAGGAACCATCAAATCAAGATAGAAGAAAAGTTCACGCAATGTACCAAAAATAATTGGTTTATACTTTTGCACTTAAAACAGTGGTAGGTTATCAACAACTAACAGTATTGAAGGGAATATTTCAAGTTGAACTGAAGATAATGATAAAACACATCTTTCAGAAATTAAACTATTATCAATTTATTCATTAACATTATATAATGTTGACAACATCCATTAATTTGTGCAAAAATGTTGGAATATAGCTCTTTGCCCAAATAACTTGAAGTTATAACTTGAAGTATATAAAAATATCATCTAGGATTGAAGGAAAGTTTACTAACTTGGAATATGTAGATAGCACAACTGTAATTGCTGGCAGTGAAATGGACATAAGACACTGAGTTTAAAGACTACCACTAGTAGCATGCAGTATACTTCAACATAAAAGAAGTAAATATCTTCATAATTGTATCTATAAAAATCATCATGATAAATTCTGAAAACACTGAAGTTCCGAAGAATTCCCTTTACTTGGATCTATGCACATTGGAGCAATATAGTTCTCAAATCATGTGAAATACTATCTTGGGTTAAGCTACTGGAAAGACTTCTTTAAAGCTTTGAAAAGTAAATATATCACCTTAAGCATTAAGGTGCATCTGACATAAGTAATAATATTTCATGATATTTCTCAACCTGAAAAGAACAGAAGGACAAATTCAAGCCTCAAGTTGCAATTCTTAAGGTCTTGAATAACACAGGAAGTAACAAAGTAAGACTGAAGGAAACCTATACTTGAACCAAGAAGCCGTCGTCAGAACAGAGCAAAGAGAACTGCATGATTCAAAATTGGGAAGGGTGTCTGCCAAGGATGTATTTTGCCTCCACACCTTTTCAATCTTTATGTAGAACAGATCATCTGGGTTGCTGGACTGTATGAGGAGGACTGTAGCATTAGAATTAGAGGAAGATTCATCAACAACCTGCATTATGCAGATGAAACAACCCTCTTTGCTGAAACTGAGGAGGTCATAAAGTGCTTGCTGCAGAAGGTCAAGCAATGCAGCCTTCAATATGAATTGAAGCTCAACATCAAGAAATCGAAGATTCTCACCACTGGGCCAATTGGAAGCATCATGATAGGTGGTGAAGGGGTTGAGATTGTAACCAGCTTTAATTTGCTTGGCTCAACAATCAACACTCTCGGTACCAGCAGCCAGAAAATAAAAGGACAAATTGAATTAGGAAAATCAACTGTCACGGACATTTCCAAAGTACTGAAGAGCAATGACATCAGGCTGGAGATTAAGGTGTGCCTAATCTGGGCCATAGTCTTCACAATTGTGTGCTATGTATCAGAGAGTTGGACAGTGACTAGGGATGATAGAAACAGAATTGATGCCTTTGAGCTGTAGTGCTGGAGAAAAGTGTTGAATATACTAACTGCTAGGAGAACAAACAGGTTTGTCCTAGAAAGGGTGAAGCTGGACTGCTCCTTGGAGGCAAGGATTATAAAACTTCATCTGACATACATTGGGCATGTTGCAAGGAGGAACCAGTCCTTGGAGAGAGACATCATGTTTGGAAGAGTGGAGGAACAGCGCAGGAGATGAAGACCCTTGATGAGATGGATCAATTCAATGATTGGGGTAATGGGAGTAGGTATGTCAGAGACGGTGAGGTTGGCACAGGACAGAGCAGGACTTAGAGTTCTTGTACATACAGTCGCTATGAGCCACCAGTGACTTGACAGCACAGGACAACAACAACAACAACATTGGTTCACTGTACAAAAAATATTTGGTACACATAGAAGCATGTTAAGAAGTAAAATACAATTAAGAACCAATGGCAATGAAGAACAAAGTTCAAGCTACACTGAAATAACTGATGAAAAAATAAAGCCCTAGCAATTTATACAATATCAACTAGCATATTTTAACAATCAGATGCATTTATGGATGTGGAGAATAGTCTATGTTACAAAATTTGGGAGATAGTTTCCTGTCCAACTGACTGGAAATGATTCATATGTATTCTCAAAATATTCTGAAGAAGGTGATTTAACTAAATGTGCAAATTATCAAGCAATATCATTAATATAAACTTGAAATAAAATATTGCTGAATATTGTTTTTAAACGCCTGGAACAGTAGAGTTAACTTGCAGGAATTCCGTTTATATTCAGAAGATGCCAGAGCACTAGGAATATCATTGCATATGTCAGCAGATGATACAAACTTGATTGCTGAAAACAATAAAACATTTTAACTCTTGCTGCAGAAAATCAAAGACTACAGTTTTCAATTTGGACCATGTGTCAACATCAAGAAAACACAATCTCTCATTAATAACACAACAGATAACATTATGATAGTTGGAGAAAAGACTAACATCAACAATTTCATTTTACAGCCAACACTGGTAACAGCCATCAAGAATCCAAACGATTGTCTATGTGTTTCCTACTGCCAAAGAGGCCCTTTAGAGTAGTGAGAGAAGATCTTCACCCTGAAACCCACAGTGTCCCTTTTCAGCAGGAAGTAGCTAAGATAATACGCCATCCCTTTTTCCTTATGACTCAGGGTGAAGTCTCTCTCAGGGAGGAGTGATAGGGAATGGCAAAGGGCACACTGACAAAGGTGATTAATCAGAACTGGCTTTGACAAGCACTGTGGCATTTGGACAAGAACAAACTGGGAGGAGGGTAGAGAGAATAGTGCAACAATGAATGAATGGAAACCCAAAATCTCTGTAAATGTTTATGAAAATTAATAAAATATAATTATAGAAAAAAAAAAGAATCCAAACTATGTGTTACCGTGGTAAAATCTGCTGTTAATGACCTCTCCAAACTGCGTAAGTGCAATAATGTTGATTTAAAGTCTAAGGTGCACTTGATACAAACCATGGAATTGTCAATAGTTTCCTATGCTTCTCAAATTTGGACACTGGGTAAGGATTATGGAATTTTCTTGATATTCAAGGCCTCAAACCTATACTTGATATTATTCTTAAGTTCAAGTGGGATATAATCAAGGTCTTTTTTTTGCTCCTGTGTATTATTTTTCATTTTCTTTAGTTTCAGTTTATTTTTTGTATGAGTAATTGATTGTCTGTTCCACAATGGAAATTTGTATGGTTTTTTGTTTTTTTTTTTTTTTAATGTGTATGGTTTTGACTGCAGATATTGTACTACTCTAACGATTATTTCCACAAATGTAGTCATTATTATTCTTTAATAAATTAGCTGAGGTTCATATGTAATGTTGCTTATGGAAGGATTTCATAGGGGATTTACTATGAATAAATTATTGAATTTACAAAAATTGATTATTTGCTCTTCAACCCTATTTCTGTTACAAAGTACATACTTTCCAACTTTCCAGTGGTAATTCCTTCCTCATTGTTTCCCACTTTTGTGTTTCACTTACCAAAATTTATTTATGCAACTTGAGTGCATGTTTGGTCAATTTTGGACTGCAAAAGTTGTTAGAAAACCTTAATCCTGTCTTCTTTTGGTACATATATTTGAATAATTTTCATAAAACAGCATTTCCTAGTATGTGTATGGAGAGTATTTTATCATTCACAGAATTGTACTTCAGAGAGGATCTTGAAATTTTTATTAAAACTTTCTCAGTTTTACATTTTAACCATAGTAGATAAAAAAATATTCTCACCTATAGTCAACAGCATGATAAATGGAGAAATGATTCAAATTTTCAATAATTTCATATTATCCAAGTAAAAGTTACACCCTTGGTATCAGTAGCCAGGACATCAGAAGATATATAATATTGAATAAGTCAAGGACTTCTCCAAATTACTGAAGAGCAAGGATGTAATTTTGAATATTAAAGTATGCCTGACTCAGGCAATGGTCTTATCAATCCTTTGTGATGCATGTGAGAGCAAGGCAATAAGTAAGAATAAGGACTATCAAAAGAATAAACAGGGCTTGGAGAAATTGCATTCAGAAAGCTCCCTGGAGACAAAGCTTACAAAGCTTCAGTCCTTAAACTTTAGGCATGCTGTTAGCTGTTAGTAGAGTCAAGGGCAGATTATAGGAGGATAAAACTATTTCATCAGGACAGTCTCTGAAATAAACTCACAGGCACCTCAGCCTTGTGCCTTGTGGTTTTAGGTCAGTATTGCAAAGCTCTCATTCCTCCTAATTATGGTTCTCCATACCCCCTCCCCCAGGTTTTCCAACAAATGTAGGCAAATGTTCTGCTTCCATGAGGTAGCAGTCCCAAGGTCTACCCTGTTTCTTTTCAGGTCTCTGGTTCTTTGCTAAAGTCATGGCTGCTACTCCCACAGGACTTGTACTGGCTGGCACATGCACCTTTGACCCCAAAATACATACTGAATTCTTTTACTCCTTTTTTCTTTGCTAGTGGTCAGATTCTCTAATTCTACTGCTTGATTACTTCAATTTAATGGTGAGACTAGTCAATCACTTGTGGATTGGCAAGACTAGTAAATTCCCTTGTGAATAGGCTAAAGACACCCTATTTGCATATTCTACATACTCATCCACATGGCAGAATCAGTCAATGGCTAGGGAAGCCATTTTGAATAATAAACTTCTAACATCACAGACCTTCCCTCTGGCTTTTCTAGCCATAAACGTTCATATTTGAAGATATAACTTTTCCCTTTATATAGTGTTGTTGTTGTTTATTGCCTTCGAGTTTAGTACAGTTTTTAGGGACCCTATGAACAAAATGCCTGAAGCCTTTCTATAACTATTGACATTTATCAATGTCCAAAGAGCTTCTAGATGCCACTTCTGCTTCCAAGCCGGTCTTAAGCTGAGAGCTCCAACAAACATTGTCCACCATGTGTAACTATTTTGGAATTTGACACCTTGTGTGGTGTACAAGGTTCTGCATCACAGCAACCCCAAGTTACCTCAGTATAGCATATTGACAGAAGAGTTCTGTACTAAGAAAAAAGTTCCACCAATATATAACAACTAACTAAATACAAAGGCCCTCATGGAGGTCTTGTTGACTCTAAATAGGAGGCATAAATAAAAAACAACCAATATAGTATGTTATTGTTGTTATGTGTCATTGAGTCACCTGCAATGTATAGAAACCCTATGTACAACAGCTCTGAACCTTCACCTGTCCTGCCAGTCTCACTAATTTCAGCACATCAACTCCCATTGTCTTAGATACTATATCAATCCATCTCACCCAGGGTCTTCCTCTTCTGCTCTTTCCATCCACCATTCCAAAAACGATGCCATTCTCCAAGGACTTGTCTCTCCTAGCCATGTGCCCAAATTAGATGAGGAAGAGCTTCAAAATCCTAGTCTCTAAGGAGAAACTTGGTTTCACCCTCTCCAATACAGATAGGCTTGTATTCTTGGCAGTCCATGGTATGTTCAAGACTCTTCTCCAGGACCATAGATCAAAGGCATCTATTCTTCTGTCATCCTTAGTCATTGTCCTGCTCTCTGAAGTATAACAAGTAATTGAGAAATCTATGGCCTGGAGTAGGTGCATCTTTGTATCTAGACTGACATCGTTGCTCTTCAGTACTCTGGAAAGGTCCATGACAATAGAGTTACCCAATGCAGTTCATCTTTTGATTTCCAGACTGCTGGTGTTATGAGTGTTAATTGTAGATCTAAGCAAACTGTAATTGCTAACAACCTCAATTTCTTCTCCATCTATCATAGTGCTGCCTTTTGGTGCAGTGGTGAGAATCTTTCTCTTCCTGATGTTGAACTTCAATCCATATTGAAGACTACGTACAATCCTTGACCTTTTGCAGCAAGTGCTTCAGGTCTTCTTCGGTTTCAGTAAGCTAGGGTGTGTCATCTGCATATCGTACGTTATTAATTAGTCTTCCTCCAATCTTAATGCCACACTCCTCCTCATAAAACTCTGCTTCCTGAATGATCTGTTCTGCATACAGATTTAAAAGTATGGGGACAAGATGCATCCTTGTCTCACTCCTCTCCTGATTTTGAACCAAGTAGTGTTCCCTTGCTCTGTTCTGAGGACTCCTTTTTGGTCCAAGTATCGGTTTCCCATAAGCACAGTGAAGTATTCTGGGATTCCCATTTTTCTCAAGGTAGCCACAATTTGTGTGATCCATATAGTAAAACGCCTTTGCATAGCCAATGAAATACAGAAAGACATTCTTCTGGTACTCTCTACTTATGCCAAGATCCATCTGACATGTCCCTCATGCCATAACTTCTAAACCCAGTCTGTATTTCTGGTAGTTCTCTGTCAATATACTGTTCAAGTCTTTTCTGGATAAACTTCAGGAGGATTTTGCTAGTGTGTGATATTAGTGATACTTACCAATAATTTCCACACTCTGTCAGGTCACCTTTTTTTGGGAATAGGAATAAATAGGGATCTCTTCCAGGCAGTTGAAAAAATAGTTGTCCTCCAGATTTCTTGACACAACCTGGTGAGCACATCCAGGGCAGCACCTGTTTGTTGAAATATGTCAATTAATATTACATCAATTCCTGGGGCTTTATTTTTTTTTGTTAAGTATTTCAGAGCAGCCTGAACTTGCTCCTCATCACAGCTACCTTTTGATAATATGTTGTTTATTGAATTCTTCTGTGTAGCGAATTATTTTTGTACAGTTACTCTGTATACTCCATCTTCTTTTATTGCTTTCTGAATCATTCAATAATCTGCTCATAGCATCCTTAAGCATTGTAACTCATGGCTTGTTTATTCTTTAACTCTTTCAGCTTAACAAATACTGGGCAAGTTTGGCCCTTTTGATTTTCTGACTCCAGCTACTTGCATATTTTATTTTATTATTTTGCCTTGTCTTCCTGAGCAGCCCTTTGAAATCTTCTATTCAGCTCCTTAACATCTTGATTTCTTCCCTTTGCTTTGTCTTCTCGGAACTCTAGTGCAGTATTCAGAGTCTCTTCTGACATCCAGTTTGGCCTTTTCTTCTTCTACCTTCTTTGTAATGATGTTTTGCATTCATTGTGAGATATATTCTTGATGTCTTCTCACAGCTTATCTGGTCTTCATTCATTAATGTTCAAGACCTTAAACCTATTCCTGAC
The DNA here is from genome assembly GCF_000299155.1 of Elephantulus edwardii. NCBI lineage: Eukaryota > Metazoa > Chordata > Mammalia > Macroscelidea > Macroscelididae > Elephantulus > Elephantulus edwardii. The sequence continues at coordinate 380,548 of NW_006400238.1, read as the reverse complement.
TTGCTTTTTTTTTAATTCATGGGAGGTAGACTCCAGGTCAAATTTTTATTCCTGTGGATGTGATTTACTCTTCTTTAGTTTTAATTTGAACTTGTATATGAGCAGTGGATGGATTGGTCCACAATCAACACGTTGCCTAATTTTCACTGATATTCCAATGGTTCCTTCCACAGATGTACTTAGTCTGATTCCTATGCATCCCATCATGTGAAATGCATGTATATTACTGGTGTTTATGTTTCTTATAAAAGGTTTTTGCAATGAGTAAATCATTGATTGTATAGAATTCTATCATTCTATCCCCAGTCTCATTTCTGTCATCAAGCCCATGTTTTCTGACCATTGATCCTTCTTTCTGGTTCCCAACTTTTGCATTCCAGTCAGTAATTATTAGTGCATCTTGGTTACATGTTTGATCAATTTCTTACTGCAACAATTTCCTCCTCTTTGGCTCTGGATGTAGGCATATAAATTTGAATGATAGTGGTATTGATAGGTCTTCCTTGTATGTGTATGGATATTATAGTGTCACTCACAATATTGTATTTCAAGATGGATCTAGAAATGGCTTTTTTAACTATGAAAGTGACCCCGTTTTTTGTCACCTTTTCATCTCCAGCATAATAGATCATACGTTCATGAGATTAAAAATGTTTCATGTCAATCCATCTCATTTTGCTAATACTTAATATGTCAATATGTCAGTATTTATGCTTTTCATTTCTTTCTTTACAATGTCCAGTTTTTCTACATTCACGCTTCTTACATTCCATGTACCAGTTGTTAATTTCTTCTTACACTTCTTTCTCCTCCTTTGTGTTTCCAATTTGAGAGCTCAGCTTCAATTGCCACCTCTATTAGTCTACCCTAACTTTACTCTGCTGTACATAGGCTTTTCCAAGGCCAGTTATATTTCAGAAGTAGATGACCAGTCCTTCTTCCTAATTTATCTTAATTTAGATACCAGTTATTAGAAGAATATCTGACAGACAAGCATTTTTACCTACCATATGAAAGACAATTCCCTTATAGAAATAATTAATACATTCATTTCCCACCTATCCCCAAGCACTCATGACTTGTCTCTACACTTCCCCTGCCACACTTGATTCTTTACACACCCAGCATCAACATGTTTGTTCTCCTGACAATCCAAAATATGTTCAATACTCTTCTCCAGCATCACAATTCAAAGGTATGGATTCTTCTCCTGTCATCCTTATTAATTTAGACTCAACGGTGCATAACAACAACATGCCCAAAATATAGAAGCTGGAGTTTAGTCTTACTTATCTGGACTTCCAGAAGAATGACCAAATAAGTCTTGGAAAATGAAAGAACCTACAGATTGAGAAATATTATTTTGTTATAATATGACGAACGCTTGAATCATCTTGAGAATTTATAGAAAACACTAGCACCTTGACAAGATAGGATAAGTAACCTAATTACAAATGGGTAGAGAGCATGAATAGACATTCACAAAAGATAGTATTCCAACAGTAAAAAAAAATAGGTGAAGAAATACTCAATATATATTTTTTTACAAATAAAGATACCTTAAAAATGGAAACTCCTGGTTTGGGGAGGTTGTAAATGGCATGAGAGGAGATTATCAACCTTTCTTCCAGGGTCTGCTATGTTATCAGTCTAGAGAATTAGGTGTGACTGATCCAAGCTGTGGTCTTCACAGTTACTTGGTATACATCAGAGAACTGGGCAATGGTTAAGGATAATAAAATAATTGATAGCTTTAATTTATTTTGTTTAAGAAGAGTACTAAATATACTATGGACTGCTGAGAGAACAAACAGGTCTGTCCTGAAGATGGTGAAAACAGGAAGCTCCTTGGAGGCAAGAATTTTGAGGCTTCATCTCCCATACTTTGGGCATGTTGCCTTGGAGAAAACATCATACTTGAGGTGGGGGGGGGTGATAACACAGGAAAGTAACAACTTGAATGAGACGTATTTACACAGTAACTGGGTAAAACAGTTAGGAGTGTTGGAGACAGTGATATTGGTCCAAGATAGGCAGGGTTCAGAGCTATTTTTGCATAGGGTTGCTGTGAGTTACAATCGACTTGATGACACATAATAATATATGGTTTTAAAATAGGAATTGTGTGTCAGAATAACAACCTTTCAAATCTACTCAATTTGTACTCTTGCCAAATAATCTGAGAAGCTGGACTATATTAAGACCCCTCTTGCCAAATAATCTGAGAAGCTGGGCTATATTAAGACCACTATGGCATCATGTTTGAAGGAAGTTTCATAAACAATCTTTTATATGGAGGTGACAAAACTTTGCTTGATGAAAATGAGGAGAACGTGATAAAAGTCTATAACTTTTAGTATAGACTCTATCTCAACATAAAAAAGTTTATGTCTGTCACACCATGAAAAAGAGAAAAAGATAAAAATCTCTTTTTACTTGGATGTGGAAGTTAACAATAAAGTAATGTATTGAACTAGGCTAATCTGCAAACAGTCTTTTTAAAGTGCTAAAAAACATGCCATCACATTGAAGAATAAAGTGCACTTTCCTCATGTCCTGTAAAAGGGGAAAATGAATAAGGGAGATAAATTCCTTTGAAGTATAGTGTTTGTGAAGAATACTGAATATACCATGAATGCCAAAAGAGGAATATATTTGTCTTGGTCTAAGTACAACCCTGGATGTTTTTAAAAACTGAAATAGTGAAATATTGTCTGACATAGTTTGGACATGTTATCTCCTAATCTCAATACATGATTCCTGAGTCAGAACCTACTCACAGCTGGTCCACTAGAACTTCTGAGGCTGAAAATCCCATAGTAAAAGATTGTCCATCTTTTTTTTTCATGCAACTGCTATTGTATTAGAACTTCAAAGTGACATGGCCTTTGAGTGAATAATACATTCCCTTACGCATCACATCACCAGAGCTCAAGAGGTATGGAAACAAAGATCGGTGAAAATGAAGACTCTCAAATGATAGATTTAAGAATGTTTGCAATAAACACAATATCAATTGTTAAGATGGCTCATGACTAGACAATGTTTGGTGTGTCCGAATCAACTTCATTGGCTGAACAAAACCCACAGAACCCCAAAGAACCTATATTTTAATGTTTACTGATAAGTGAGGAAAAAGTGAAAATGTCTGATCTGATTTTGCTTACTTTTTATTACTCCACTCTGATTAAAACAAGCATGATAAAAAGTTATTTTAATGAAGATGCATACAATCATAAGTTTGTTAATGTATTGTGCCTATCAATCTCTGTGTGTATATACACAAACCATATATATGTATATATATATACAAGTCATATATATGTATATACATGCAAATCATATATATACAAGTCATATATATGTATATGTAATTTCTTTCTGCATGTCTGCTTGTCAGTCTATCTATATGATATCCATCACATTTGAGTATGAAGTAGTAGCAATTAGCTGTTAAATGTTTAGTGGAAATTTGTTTTTCCATTGCTTTGCACCAATTACCTCATAATATTAGATAGGAATTAGTTTGATTAGGTTGATGAAATCTTCTGATTGAGACGTCTCAGGTATAAATAAAAATTGATTTAATTATATTTCAATTTTAATTTGTATAAAATAATACAGCAGATGAGCTTATGAAGATAGGTTGGAATTGACAAGTTTTATTATTATTACTTGAATTTTCAGAAAACTAATCAGTAAAAAGCATCAAATGGCATTTAAAGGAGCATAATTTCCATAAATGTACTGATATGTCTCCTTGATTTATTTGGAGAATATTTTCTAATGCTCTTATTTCTTGAAGTTTACATTCTGTGCATATCTCAAATACCAAGAAATTTAACTCTTTCCTAATCTTTTAAAAAGTCTTTATCTATTAATATGAAATACTAAAACATTCACAGTTCTACAGAATCTAAAGTAGAAATAAGTTCATTAAAAAATAATCAGAAAGAAGAATTTGACATTAATGAGAGTAATCTTTCCATATACTGTGAAATGAGACCATGTCAATGGACACTATAATATGTTAGTTTAAAATATTTGTGAAAATGTCAGAAAACAAATTTAATTCATTTTATTTTGTGCTTTAACAATTTACCACAAACTTGGTACTTTAAAACATTAGTAAATTACTTTCTCATAGATCTGGAGATCGAAAATCTGAAATTGATCTCTGAATTTAAATTAAGGTATAGTAAACTGTTACTCCTTCTGAGAACTAAAAGGAAGAACATACATTTTTTATATCTTAGCCTCTGGAAGCTACCAGCATTTCTAGTGATAAGAGACTGGGCTGCAACCTTGAAGGCACATGGTACAAATACAACAGCTTCTTGGTGTGAGAAGGATGGACTATCTCCTATAAAATTAACTGCCTCTGAAAACGCATTGGAGGGTCAGCTATGTGTTGGTTCTGACTTGATAGTACACAACAACAACCAGTTTCTGCAATCTAAAACTTATCAAATACATAATCTAGGTACACTAATAATAATGCATGCACAGACAAGTACAAGAATTGCAAGGCAGATTCAGAAGAAGCCTTATAGTTAGAGCTCACTGATGATGTCTAATGAATCTTTCTGAATAAAAGCATTGCTGGAAGGATATTTACTTATTTTCTTGACTATGAAAATGACGATACATTTTTATGCCATTCTTTTTGTTGAGAAATATTCTTTGTATTGTCACTATCCTTTTTTGAGTGACTTCCAAATTTAACAAAATAGAGGCAAGAGTCTTGAATTAGTTTTTCTGTACCTCCAAAATTATCAAAACAGATAATTCTATTTTTTACTGAAACTGAGGACCTGAAACATGTGCTTCTGCCCTTGAACATTCCTCCCTGCAACACATAGAGAAGGCCTGGGATTTCTTAAGCCAAAGGGAAACAGTCATAGAATAGACCCGCTGCAGTTTCCAGGAGAACAATACTCATCTTGCTTTAGGCCCTTGGGTCAAAATAGGAGCACTGATATACAGGCCCTTCATAGAACACCATTACTCCCCTGTGATACTAAATGCTTGTAACAGCCTAACATCTACTAAAAAAAAAAGATTCATACAATGTCCAGAAAGCAGCAGGTAGCCTCAAAAATCATAAAAAAATAACCATTCTCCTAAAAATGCAGAGCATATTGCAGACCCCAGACACAGAAACTAGAAGAAAATTGTTAATGTGGAGTTATTTGAACGTAACAGAAGAAGGTACATATGATTGAAGAAACCATGAAAGCTATTAAGAAAGGAGATACTCTGTAGACAGGGAACCAGAAGAACTATACCAACTTGAACACTAGTGAAGAAAGTGCAAAAGTTAGAAGAAATAATTCAAAGTATAGATAAAGAGGTACAAGAACTTAAAAACAAACACAAAAAGATCAAAAGACAGAGAGCGTACAGCCAACACAGTATTGTAAATAACAGAAAAGCATGAAAATGCAATCCAGAATACTAAGACCAAAATGGCAGAATTGTCCAACATGCTGGAGGGACTAAAAATAAGAACAGAAGAGATGGAACAAAGAGTCAATAAGCAGAAAGACAAGAGCGTCAATGGAAACATACTAGAAGAAAAATCAGAGATGAGTCATAAAGAAAATGAAGAAAACATAAAAATCATGGGAGATGACAAAAAAGGGATAACATACATATGATTAGATTTCTAGAACATGAGAGGGACAGAAGAATTGTCGAAGAGTTACTAGAAGAAAACTTCTAGGTATTCTGAACAACAACGAAAAACACATCGAATAATCACAGGAAACACCAAATAGACTAGATCCATAAAGAAAAACATTAAGATAGATCATAATCAAATTCTCCAATTTAAAACATAAAGACAGGATACTAAAAATAGTACAAGAAAAACAGAGTTATCTACAAAGGGGAAACAAGTAGAATAAATTCTGCTTTGTTGGCAGAAATTATGTGAGTCAGAAGACATCGGGATGCTATATACAAAAAGTTGAAAGAAAGCAATGGCCAAGCAAGTACCCTGAACCCAGCAAAGCTGCACATCGAAGATGAAGGAAAAAATTAAGTAATTTACAGGAAAAAAAAGAACGGAATGAATTTGTGAAAACAAGACCAAAATTACAAGAAGCCTTAAGCAAAGTCCTTCACACAAAGTCACCAACAGAAAGTGATGGACTATATTAGCCAGAAAAAAAAAAAAAACAGAAAAAGAAACATAGCAAAATAGCAATGAAAAAATCTGTCCTAAAAAAAAGGAAAAAAAGAAAAAACCTGTCCTATCAATAATCACATTTAATGTGACTGGACTAAATATGTCAATTAAGAGAAAAAGAGTAGCAGAATGGGTTAAAAGAATAACAAAACCAAAACAAAACCACAAAACCAAAGCTCATACGTATGTTGCCTAAAAGAAACACATCTATGAAATAAACAGAAAGACCGACTTAAAAGACTGAAGGGAAAAGTACTCAGCAAATACAATCTATATTAAAAAAGCAGGAGTAACAATATTGATCTCTCATAAAATAGACTTCAAAATGAAAACTAACATGAAAGAGAAAAAGAAAAACACTATGTAATGATTGAAGGCACAATAGATTGAGAAGACATAACCTTGGTCAACATTTATGCATCAAATAATAGACCTTCACAATACGTAAAATAGTGGTTAAGAGAACTGAAGAAAGAAACAAACAGCATCACAATATTGGTAGGAGGCTTTAACACGCCACTCTCACCAAAAGATAGGTTAACTCAAAAAAATCTCAACAAAGATGCAGAAGATCTAGCCTATACAATCAGCCAACTCAGCCTTGTGGATATAGTCAGGGAATACATCCAACTAAAAATCAATTAACTTTCAAGTACACATGATACATCCCCCAGAATTAATCATGTATTAGGGCAGAAAGCAAATTTAAAAATAAAAATAATTTAAATTTTAAAAATTAAAATAATACAAAATATGCTGTCAGACAACAATTCCATAAAATTAGCAATTAACCACATGAGAGTAAAGATTACAAAGTCACCAATGTGGAAGTTAAATAATAGCCTGCTAGAATATGATTAGGTTAAAGAAGGGGAAAAAACATATAGAAGTTCCTTGAAATGAATGACAACAACAAAACAACCTACTAAAATCTCTTGGATGCAGCTAAATAAATCCTCAGGGGGCAGTTCATAGTAAGAGGCACGTGCACGCGTGCGTGCGTGTGCGGGCACACACACACATACACACAAAGGAGAGAAGCAAAATTACTGATCTAAATCAACATCTCCATCATAAGGAAAGAACAACAATCTAATTCCAAATCCTCTAAAAGAAAGGAAATTGTAAGGGCAAGAGTGGGAATCAATGAGATAGAAAACAAAAGAAACAATTGAAATCATCAAAAAGACTTGGAGCAGATTTGTTTTGTTTTGTTTTTATATGGTCAATAAAATTAACAAACTTTTGGACAACTTAATAAAAGTTAATAAAAGAGAAACACAGAAAACTTGACTAAGAAATGATAGAGGTAACATCACAACAGAAGATATTAAAATAAGATGTTTACACTTGTTTTGTTTGAGGGTCAGATGGAATGTCTGGTTGTTTTTTATAATTAAGTCTCTTGCTTATTATGAAAAAGATAATATCCTGGAGGGTCCTTTTTTTAAAGATGAGCCCCACATCTCCAATTTGATGCCTAGCTGACATGACAGGACTCTGTAAGATGGAAGTATTTGCTTTGGTTAAGGGTCAGGTGGACTGTCTGGTTGTTTTGGTTGTTGTTTTGTTTTGTTTTGCTATGCTTTGTTTTTAAGCCACTTGTTTCATGTCAACAAGACATCCTGGAAGGTCTTTGTTTTTTGTTTTTTTGTATTTTTTCTCCTTGCAGAAAGTGAAGATGTGAAGTTTTTACTGAAGAAAATCAAAGACTATAGCCTTCAATGTAGATTACATCTCAATATCAAGAAAATAGAAATCCTCACCACTTTAACAACAGGCAAACAACCTGGTTGTTATTGTTATGTGCTGTTGAGTTGACTATGACACCTAGTGACCCTATGAACCATAGCCCTGAGTCCTGTCCTATCTTGAGCCACGCTCAGAATCTCCGAAACACTTCCACAATTACCCAAGTCACTGTGGTTGTTTTTAAAGTGAGCCCCTTGTCTCCATTTTGGAGCCTGTGTGACACGGCAGAACTCTGTAAGATGGACGCACTTGTCTGGTGGAATGTCTAGTTGTTTGTTTGTTTTTTTATTTAAGCCTTTTGTTTATGGTCAACAACACATACTGTTATTATATTTTGAAGGAACATTCTTCTAATTTGTACCACACTCTTCTGTAAGTTTTGGTGAATTAAAATAATCTGGGTTTGCTGTGATGGTGAACCTTGTGCCACTGAGGTGTCAAATGCCATAACGGCTGCCCATAGTGGAGCTTCTAATTTAAGACATGTTTGGAAGCAGGAGTGGTAACCACTTCCTAAACCGCATTCCTCTGGAAACTCTATGAACTTGGAGCAATGATGTTAGTTACAGAAATCTTCATTTGTTCTTTTGTTCATAGGGTCAGTGTGAATTGTGCTCAACTTGTCAGCAATCAACAACAAAAACAACAACAATATCAGAGTTACAAAAAGCTATACTCTGATAAATTTGAAAACATGAAGCAATAGACAAATTCTTCGAAACTTAAGCTCTACCCAGATTGACGTGGACAGATGTAGAACACATAACAGACCCAACACAGAAGAAGAAATTGAGCAGGTCATTAAAAGAAGTTTCCTCCCCCTCCAAAAATGTCCTGTAACAGATGACTTCATGGCTGACAGCTACAAAGCATTCAGAGAAGTTCTATCACAAACTGTGCTTAAATTATTAAAAAAAATAGAAAAAGAAGAACAATCTCAAAGTCATTCTATGATGCAAGCATAATCTTAATAACAAACGCAGGCAAAGATATAGGAAAAAAACCCAAAAAAACAAACCAACAAAATACTTCAGACCAATATCTCCAATAAATAAAGGTGCTAAAATTCTTAATAAAATTCTAGACAATAGAATCCAACAACACATAAAAATTAATTTTAATGACCAATTGGGATTTATAACAGGTACTCAAGGATGGTTCAACATAACGAAACAATCATTTTAATTTATCACATTAACAAAGCAAAATAAGAACCCCATGATCCTAGCAATTGATGTAAAAAAGATTTTTTTTTTACTAAATCCAACAACTCTTCTTGATTAAAATACTCAGCAAAATAGGAACAGAAAGGAATTTCCTCAACATAGTGAAAATTATATACATAAATTCAAGACCTAGTAGTATTCTCAGTGAAAAAAGATGAAAAACATTCTCCTTTTGAACAGAGACCGTACAAGAATGCCCACTGTCTCCACTCCTATTCAATATTTTATTGGAAATACTTGCTGGGGTAATATGATAAGAGAAGGAAATAAGAGGCATTCAGTTAGACAGTTATAGTGAATCTGCTGTTGTATGCAGATATGTATGCAGTATGATAGTGTACAAAGTAAACTCCAAGATGTCGTCAACAACAACAAAAACTCTGTTAGAGCTACTCGACTAATTTAGTATAGTGTGAGGATATAAGGTCAATATCCAAAATCCAGTGGTATTCCTCTATAATAACAAAGAAAACTCAGAGAAAGAAAAGAAGAAAATAATACAATTTGTAATAGTCAACCACGAACTGAATCAAACCAACTTGCAGCTGACCCCGTAGCAAGTTTTCAGAGGCAGTAAATCAATCAGGAAGGTTGTCAGTCTTTTTCTCTGTAGAGCATCTGGTGAATTAGAACTTCATAGCTTTGAGTTAGCAGAACAATTTCTTACCATTTAGCCATAAAATGACACATCGTTATTTTAACTCAGAAACTGATGTAGAGGAGTAAATACATGTTCTCCGTGAATGTAAATGAAACAAGGAATTCAGTTTCATTTCTATTCAGGTAATGTTAACAGTTATAATGTTCATTACGTTGCTATCTATGATTGCTGTTGTTGTTGTTATGTGCCATTGAGTATCTAGCGACCCTATGTACACAAGCCCTAAACCCTACTCTATTCTGTGCCAATCTCATTATCTCTGACACACCTACTCCAAGTACTCCAATCACTGAATTGTTCCATCACATTGAAGGTCTTCCTCTCCTGCACTGTCCCTTCACTCTCGCAAAAATGATGTCCCTCTCCAAGGACTGGTCCCTCCTTGCAAAATGCCCAAAGTATGTCAGACAAAGCTTCAGAATCCTTAATTCCAAGGAGTAGCCTGACTTCACCCTCTCCAGGATAAACCTGTTTGTACTCCCAGTAGTCCATGGTATATTCAACACTCTTTTCGAGTGCCACAGCTCAAAGTCCTCAATTCCCTTTCTATCATCCCTAGTCTCTGTCCAGCTCTCCGATGCATAGCAAACAGTTGTGAAGACTGTAGCCCAGATCAGGCGCACCTTAATCTCCAGCCTGATGTTGCTGCTCTTCAGTACTCTGGAGATGTCCCTCACAGCTGGCTTTCCTAATGCAATTTGTCTTTTTATTTCCTGGCTGCTGGTACCAAGAGTGTTGACTGTGTAACCAAGCAAACTAAAACTGTTAACCATCTCGATCTCTTCACCATTCCTGCTGATGGTGCCAGTTGTCCCACTGGTGAGAATCTTTGTTTTCTTGATGTTACGCTTCAATGATAGTACAATAATATTTGCATTTCTCTTTTGTTGCAGAGGAAGCTTGTGGTTCATATAGTAAGTGTTTTTAATATGACAAAGTGAATTTATCTCTATTTTTTTTCTTCTGGTTTTCAAAGAAAAGAAATGGTACATGGAGAAGTAACATGATTGGTGTTACGTTTGTTTCTTTATTGACATTTTCTTTTCTTTTTAACCTGTTCATTTTAATGTGCTTCTAATTCAATTGCAAAAAAAGATCATGTAATCACTGTTCAAAAACAAATGACTTAATTTTATTAGAATATAATATTAAAATTATTACCTGATTTTATCTCTTTACACATCAGCCTGTAGGTGGAATTATTTATTTCATAATAAATATCTCTACTTGCAGGTAATTTAAATATACCAGCTGCATTGCATGGAGAAGGGAGGACAATCTACTCTCCTATTAAAACCTTCTGGAGGGTCAACTGTTAGTTGGTTTTTACTCAACAGTATACAACAACAACAACCTGTGAGAAGCACTGAGCAAAACAGAAAGAAAAAGTGCTGTTGTTGTTGTTATGTGTTGTTGAGTCCCCTGTCACACGTAGTGACCCTATATTCAGCAGTTCCAGAGCCTACTCTGTCCTGAGTCAGTCTCACTGACTCAGATACACCTAATCCCATTGTCCCAGTTACGTGTGTCAACCCATCTCATCTGGGGTCTTCCTCTCCTATGTTAATGTCCTTCCAAGCATCATACCCTACTCCAAGGACAGATCACGCCTGACCATGTGCCCAAACTATGTGAGTCAGAGCTTCAAAATTCTTGCCATCAAGGATAAACTTGGTTTCACCATCTCCAAGACAGACCTAATTGTTCTTGTGGTCCACAGTATGCTCAATACTCTTCTGCAGCACCACCACTCAGAGACATAGATTCCTTTTTCTGTCATCCTTAATCATTGTCAAGCTCTTTGATGCATAGCAGGTATTGCTACAACCATAGTCTAAATTATACACACCTTAATCTAAGGACTGGAATTATTACTCTTTAGCACTTTGGAGAGGTCCCTACATAGCAGACTTCACCAATGCAATTTGTCTTTTGATTTCCCAACTGATGGTGCCAAGAGTGTCTACTGTTGATCAGAGCAAGGTTAAATATTTGACAACCTTAATCTTCTACTTCCACCACGGTGATGCCAATTGGCCCAGTTGTGCGAATCTTTGTCTTCTTGATGTTTAGCTTCAATCCATATTGAATAGTACTTTACAGAAAATGCTTCAGGTCCTTTTCAGTTTTGACAATCAAGAAAAATCTCATTATTCTTCAATAATTTGGATAGGTATCTAACTGGAGACTCTCATAGTGCAATGCATCTCCTGGTTTGCCAACAGCTGTATCAACAGTTTTAATTGTGGATCAAAGTAAGATTAAGTTGCTGACAATTTCAATCTTTTCTCCATCCAGCACTCCAGAGTGCCCTTTGGTCTCAAGGATGTTGAGGCTTCAACTCACATACTTTGGACATGTTTCTAGGAGAGCCTATTCATTGGAGAGGGATATGATGGTTTGAAGGGCAGAGGGTTGGCAAAGGAGAGGGAAACCTTTGACACAGTGACTGCCACAGTGGGCTCTATGTGGCAGGAAGTGTGAAGATGGCGCAGAATATGACAGGGTTTATATCTGTTATTCATAGGGTCATTAAGGGTCACACTCAACTGATGACACTAAACAGCAACAGTACTATAAAACCTATGAACCATGGGAGATGTGCAGTATATTTTTCAGCAGTGAAATGTGCTAAAGACTACACCATAAGTGTACTTTGAAATATATTTAAAGCAAATTTAATTTAATAAAATATTCCCTTACTCCTTACAAAAGTAAAAATCAATTTATTCTTTCATATTTATGGAAAATATTAATAGAAGAATTCTCAGAGACCTTTAAGTCTCTTTTTATAGGTAAATATTCAGAAGCTAACACATGTGCTGCTGTGCTAACTCAAATATCACTCATCTCTCAAGATTTGGATGCACCAGCAGGGCTGAGGGAAACAGGCAATTTCTTTCTGTGTAATTTATGGCCTCAGAAAACCACTAAAACCTAAAACCAAAAGGCTAGATGTCTAACTTGACAGCTGTAAGTTTTTGGTTATTTTTTTAATGTGTTGTTCTTCAAAGATAAATATTGACATACTCCCAGGACACTTATTAGATGCAAGAGAGAGACATTATTTTAATACTCAATGAATATGTTTGAAGCATTAAACATCAATGGTCGAAGATCCGATGAGTTGTGGAACAACTTCAAGAATATCATGCATAAAGAGGTCAAAAGAGAAAGAAAAAAAACCCACACAACCCTAAATGGATGCCAGAAAAAGCTATTGAATTTACACTACAGTATTGAGAAACCAAAACATAAAAGATGCTGAAATTAAAAAAGTTATACAGATTTCAAAAGGCACCTTGAGAAGACATGTAAAAGTACTAAAATGGAATATATGGAGAAATGGAATTGGAAAATAAAAAGGAATAACTTGCTTGACATGTCTCAAGGTGAGATGACTGAAAAACAGATGTAAGCCTCATGTTGCAATATTAAAGGATGCTATGGGCAATGCTTTGAATCATCCAGGAAACATCAATAGGAGATGGAGGGAATACACAGGGTCACTGGGAAAAATGATAAATTGACAAAGAAAAATTTCACAACATGCTATATGAATAAAAACCAATGGTAATGAAGGAGGAAGCTGAAGTTGCACTGAAGGTTTTGGAAAAAAATAAGTCCCTATAACTCAATGGAATACTGATGGATATATTTCAACTAATAAGTATACCCTTGGATGTATTCACCAGTCTATGCCAGGAAACTTGGAGGAAAGTTGTATGGTTTACTGGTGGGATGAGGTCCATATTTGTTCCCTTTCCCAAGAAAGGTGATCGAACAAAATGTGGAAATTATTGAACAATATCATTAATAGTATATGTAAACAAAATATTGCTCAAGATCATTAAAAACTGACAAGAACAGTACATAGATACAAAACTGCCAGAAATCCAAGCAGAATTTAGAAGAGGCAGTACCACCAGGGATTTAATTTCTTTGTCAGATGGATCCTGGCTGAAAGTAAAGAATACCAAAATAATGTTTATCGATGCTTTATTTGACTATGTAAAGGCTTTTGATTGTGTGGGTAATAATAAGCTATAGCCAACATTGAAGATAATGGGAGTTACAGAACATCTAATTGTACTCATGTGTAACCTACACCTAGACAAAGAAGTTACTGTGTGAACAGAGTAAGATAATACTTGTTATGTGCCATCAAGTTGCCTGTGACCCTGTGGACAGCAACTCTGATACCTGCCCTAATCTGAGCCAATCTCTCTGATTCTGACACACCAACCCTAATTGCCCCAGTTACTGTATCAATCTTATTTGGAGTCCTTCTCTTCTTTACTGTCTCTCCACCATTTCAAGCATGAAATCCTTCTCCAAGGATTGGTCTCTTCTGTTCATGTGCCCAAATTATGTGAGACAGAACTTCACAATCTTAGCCTCCAAGGAGAAAATTGGTTACACCCTCTCCAATCCAGACTTGTTTTCTTGGAAGTTCATGGTACATTCAAGACTCTTCTCCAACACAAAGCCATCAAAATTCTTCTTTCATCCTTAGTCATTGTCCAGCTCTTGCATAGCAAAAAATTGCAAAGACCATAGCCTGGATTAAGCATATCTTAGTCTATAGACTGACATTGCTGCTTTTCAGTACTCTGGAAAGATCGCTGACAGCAGTTTGCAGTTTTTCCAACGCAATTCATCTTTTGATTTCCTCACTGCTGGTGCCAAGAATGTTGATTGTGGAGCTGAGCAAACTTATATGATTAACAATAACATTCTCGTCTCCATCTAGCATGGTGCTGTTAATTGGCCCAGTTGTGAGAATCTTTGTCTTCTTGATGTTAAGCTTCAATCCATATTGAAGATGACAGTCCTTGACCTTCTGCAGCAAGTGCTTCAAGTCCTTCTCACTTTCTGCAAGTTAGGTTGTGTCATCTGCATAACATAGGTTGTTGATGTGTCCTCCAATATTGATGCCACATTCCTCCTCATAAAATCCAGCTTCCTAAAAAGTCTCTGCACCCCTTCCTGATTTTGAACCATGCAGTTGCTTTGCTCTGTTCTGACAGCAGCTTCCTGGTCAAAGTGTAGGTTTTGCATAAGCACAATCAAGTGTTCTGGGTTTCCCATTTTCCCAAATGTTAGCCACAATTTGTTATGATCCACACAGTCAAATGCCTTAGCATAGTCAATGAAACACAGAAAGGCATTTGTCTGGTATTCAGCTTTCTGTCAAGATCCATTTAACATTAGTGATGATGCCTCTAGTTCCATGACCTCTTCTAAACCCACTTTGTGTTTATCATAGTTCTCTGTCAATGCACTGTTCCACTCTGAATAATCTTCAGCATAATTTTGCTAATGTGTGATATTAAAGATATTGTTCAATAATTTCCACACTCTGTTGTATTACCTTTTTTTGGGAACTAGAATAAATATGGATCTCTTCCAGTTAATGGGTCAGGTAGTTGTCTTCCAGATTTCTTGTCAAAACCTGGTGAGCAAGCACAACCAGGGCAGCCTCTCTTTGTGGAAATACATCAATTGGCATTCCTTCAACTCCTGGGGCTTTTTTGCCATGTCCTTCAGAGCAGCCTCCTTCATCACGATTGCTTCTGGATCATATGTTGTTACTTGAAATTCTTCTGTATCAATACATTTTTTGATATAGTGACCCTGTATGCTCCTATCTTCTTTTGATGATTCCTAGATCATTCAATATTCTGCCCATAGTATCCTTAAACAACTCGTGGCTTGAAATTGAGTGGGGTTTTTTTTAGTTCCTTTAGGTTAAGAAATGCTGAGCAAAGGAACGTAAGTGGTATAGTAATTAAAAAATGCTGAGCAAGCTTGGCCCTTTTGATTTTCCAACTCCAATTCCTTGCTAGTTTCATTAGAATACCTTTTCTTAGACTTCCTGAGATGATTTATGAAATCTTCTATTCAGCCCCTTAACTCCTTGATTTCTTCTCATTGCTTTGGCTCTAGTGCAATACTCTGAGTCTCTTCATGGTTTCAAACTAAAAAAGGACTATCTCAGGGTTGTAAACTCTCTCCATGCCTATTTAGTCTGTATGATGAGCTAATTGTTTTAGAAGTTAGACTCTAGGAAGAAAAATGTGACATCAAGACTGGAGGAAGACTCATTAATATCTTGTGTTTGGCAAATAATAAAAGCTTGCTGACAGATATCACAATCTTGCTTGTTGAAAGTGAAAAAGACTCAAAACATTTGCTGCAGAAGTTATAAGAATATAGCCTTCAATATAGATTGCATTTCAACATTAAGAAAACAAAAACTCTTACCATTGTACCAATAGACAACATCATGAGAGTTGGAAAAAAGATTAATGCTGTCAACAATTTTATCTTACTTAGATCCACGATCAATACACTTGTTACTTCTTCTTGCTGTTGTTATGTGCCGTCAAGTTGCTTGCGACTCATAATGACCCTAAGTACAACATTCGTACACCCTGCTCTATCTCTTGCCAAACTTATTGACTATGACACACCTATCCCATTACATCAGTGATGGAATCAGTCCATCTCATTGAGGGTCTTCCTCTCCTGTACTGTCCCTCCACCCTCCCAAGCATGATGTCCCTCTCTGAGGACTGATCCCGTCTTGCAACATGTCCAAAGTATGTCAGATGGAGCATCAGTATCCTTGCCTCCAAGCTGTCAAGAAATCAGATGTATTACACTGGGAAAGTCTGATGTCAGAGACCTCTCCAAATCATTGAGGAAAAATGATGTTGATTTCAGGACTAAGGTGCATCTGATTTTCTGATTTTCTGATCATTTACTATACAAGAGCTGGACAATGAGCCAGATGACAGAATAATAATTGGTGACTTTGAGCTGTGGTGTTAAAGAAGAATACTGATCATCCCAGGGACTGCCAAAAGAGTAAACAAATATATCTTGGAGAAGGTGCAGCCAAAACACTCCTTCGAGGTAAAGATGAGAAAGCTTCATCTCACATACTTTGGACAGATTACTAGGAAAGGCTATTTTTTGGAAAGAGACAATATGCTTGTGAAGGTGATGGGTCAGTAAAAGAGAGGAAGGCCCTCAATTAAATGGATTAACGTAGTTAGTACTGTAATGGGCTTGAGTGTGTCATGAGTTGGGAGGATGGCACAGGATTGTATCGAGTTTAGATCTGTTGTTCATTGGGTCACTGTGAGTTGTACTTTACTCAACAGCGCTTAACACATAACAACAATGACTAGAAATAACTGAATCCAAGTTTTACAGTGTTATATTTCCACTGAGATATTTTTTTAAAAAATTTCCCTTCTCTATAACACCAGTAAGAATGGTAATGTACCTTTAAATCGTATAAATGAAAACCCTTTAGTCATGTTACATCAAAAGTAATGACCTAAATAAGATAGGATAATTCTTTATAAAAACTTATGCAAATTTACAATTCATATATATTTGTTGTTAGGTGCTGTAAAGTACAATTCATAATAACACTAAGAACAAAATATCAACAAAATACTCTGCTTTATCTCTCACCATCTCCACACTTTATGACACAAAAAAGCCCATTGCAGCAATCATCATGTCAATTCTTCTGGTTAAGAGTCTCCCTCTCATTTGCTGACCCTCCATCTTTCCCTGTGGAAACTCTATGAACCTGGAGAAAGGATGAAAGTTATACAAGTATTCAGTTCTTTCATTCATAGGGTCTCTATGAATTGCCTACAATTCGACAGCATTTCACAACAACAACCATCAGTTGGCCTAGTAGATAGAAGGTGATGCTACCAAGTCAAAGGTGAGTGACTTTAATTCACGGCCCTCTGATTTGTTTTGAATTATTTTTGGTCAAACATTCTTCTGGATCATATAGGCCTTGTGTGTCCACTTGCTATAGAGAGGTAACTCGTGGTTACTGTGAAGCTCAACACTGTGATACTGATGTGTCAAATTCTGTAATGGTTACCCATGGTGGACAATGTTTGGTGGAGCTTCCATATTCAAACAAGCTTGGAAGTAGGAGTGGCATCCATTTTCGAAAGAGCTTGCCTCCAGAAACCCTATAAACTTGGAGAAATGAAAGTTATACAAGCGTTCAGATGTTTCATTCATAAGTTCGCTATAAATCGTCTGCGACTCGATGGCATTTAACAATAACAATCATTGTGGATGGGGGCAAGAGTAAACAGTCAAACAATCTATTGCAGTAGGCAAACCTGCTGGAAAAGATGTTTTTAAAGAGTTAAAAACCTGAGATGTCTCTTTGAATGCCTCTAAAACCCTGTTAGATGGTCAGCTATGCGTCAGCTCCAACTTGTCGGTACACAACAACAGACCTACTGATAGCTTTATAGCTATATTGTAATGATTTTTATAGTTAAGAATAAACTTCTAGTTTGCAATATCAAGTATATCTCTATCTGTTTTCCATTTTTCTAGGGTTCTCCTATAGGATTTGGAATAATTATCTTAAATCAGCAACTGAATTATTGTGCCACATTCTACTAGTGCATCACAATAATTATAATAACTATTATAATAGCTATAATACTTTAATAATTATAACACTTAATACTACAATCACTTTCCACCAGGGAGTTCTAGTGGTTTATTGGTAAGGAACTGTGCGCAAACCCCTCCCCTACCCCAGGCACATGGTTTGAATCCATTAGCTGTTCCACAGAAGAAGGACAGGCAATCACCTCCCCTGATTTAACTGCCTCTGAAAACCCACCAGATGGTCCACAACTGTGGGTTGGTTCCGACTCAATGGTACACAACAACAAAAATAATTATAAAACATCAAGTGCAAAACTATTCAGTGTCACTATTTCTTATTTTTTGTTTGAGTTTTAGATAGATAAACTAACAATGAGTACTAAAAGAAATTGAATAAAACAAGTTGAATTTTATGCATGGTATTAATTTGAATGGATCACTTTTATTAACAGTAAAATATGCAAAATTATAATACAACTGTTTTTAAATAGTTAATAATAAAAACTATTGATAAAAATATAAAGAATAAAAGGGGTTTTTTTGGTGATTAGGCTAAGTAGAACAAGTTTATTTATTCTTAAAGAATTAGATTCTAATGAGTATATGATTCTTGAAAGTTTATTTAATATTTCCCAGTTTGAGTAAGGCTGGATGATAATCCTTTCACTCTATTATTTTACTAAGGTTTTGATAAAACAAAGTCTTTAATTCATTGGAAAAACCTAGAAGTTAATGCCAAATAAATTGATTTTATGCTAGGTGTACCTTTGCCATTATCCATATACACTTTACAGACAACATAAATGAGCAATTATATGACCCATCTATAATATCAAATGAAAAATTTAGAACAAGTTCCATAACGTTGTAAATGATAACTGGTCAACATTTAAAGATTAATTATAAAATAAATTTAAAAGAAATTCCCTTCTTGTTGCAGTTTTCACTTAATTCAAGAAGCTATAAACCCATAATTTCTAATATTTTGTTTTATAATAAAGTAGCATAACACAGAAACACTTAGTAAATCAAATAAAGACATGTTATTAAGAGAAAAATTTTAAAAAGTAAAGAAATACCTTGAAAATTTTTTCACAAGGAAAAAAAGTAAAAACAACCTCAGAGACATAGCTGGAATATCAATTTTTTTCTTTTAAATATAACATTTATTTTTGTATTATGTATTGTTTGCTTGCTTGTGAGAAATGTTATCATTTGATAATTTCCACATTTGGTTGAATCACCTTTCTTAGGGATGGGAACAAATACGGATCATTTCCAGTTAATAAACCAGGCAGCTGTCCTGCAAATTTATTGGCATGGACTGCTGAGCATGTCCATGGCTGCATTTATTGGTTGAAACATATCATTTGTGTTCCCATTGATTCCTGGGGTCTTTTTTGCCAATGCCTTCAGTGTATGTAGCTTGAATGTTTCCTTCATTATCGTTGCCTCTTGTTCATATGTTGCTTTCAGAAATATTTCAGTGTTAGCCAACTCTCTTTGGTACAGTGACTCTGTATATTTCCTCCATCTCCTTTTAAAGTTTACTGGACCATTCAATATTTTGCCATAATATCTCTTTGCATTGAACTCAAGGCTTGAATTTGTTTTTCAGTTCTTTTAGTTTGATAAATGTCAAACAAGTTCTTTTTCATTTTTCAATTCTAGTTCTCTACCCATTCTATTATAATTATTTACTTTATCTTTTCAAGGTGCTCTTTGAGATCTTCTGTTCAACTCCTTTACTTTAGCATTTCTTCCCTTTGTATTGGCTTCTTGATGCTCTAGTGCAACTTACACTCTTTTCTAATATCCATTTTGGTTTTTGCTTTCTCCTCTATTTTTATAATGACCTTTAGATGTCTTCATGGATAATACATTTTTAAATTATCCTCCCAACTCATCTGGTTATTGATCATTGATATTCAATATCTCAAACTAATTTTTAAGATGACATTTAAAGTCAGGTGGGTTAGACTCAAGGTCATATTTTGGTTCTTGTGGACTTGTTTTATTAAATTTTTTTTCATCCTATTTGAACTTGCCTGCTGCATGGCTCAAAATAGGGTAGGGTGTGCGCCAAGGATGTACCCTATCTCTGTTTCTTTTCAATCGATATGCAGAACAGGTTCTGTGGGAGGCTAGGCACTATGAGGAGAAGTGTGGCATCAGGATCAGAGGTAGACTCATCAACAATCTGTATTATGCAGATGACACAACCTTGTTTGCTGAAACTGAAGAGATCCTGAAGCGCTTGCTGCAGAAGGTCAAGGACTGTACCCTTCAATATGGACTGAAGCTCAACATCAAGAAAACAAAATTCTTACCACTGTGCCGATTGGCAGCATCATGATAGGCAGTGAAGAGATTGAGATTGTTGGCAGCTTCAGTTTGCTTGGTTCTATAATCAACACTTTTGGTACCAGTAACCAGAAAATTAAAAGATGAATATCACTGGGAATGTCTGCTGTCAGAGACCGCTCCAAGGTCCTGAAGAGCAATGATATCAGTCTGGAGACTAGGGTGCACCTGTTACAGGACATGGTCTTTTCCATTACTTGCTATGCATCAGATATCTGGACAACTACGAGGAATGATAGGAGGAGAATAGATGCCTTTGGGCTTTGGTGCTAGAGAAGAGTACTGAATATATCATGGACTCCTAGAAGAACAAATAAGTTCATCTTGGAAAGGATGAAGCCAGGCTGTTCCTTGGAGGCAAGGATTCTGAAGCTTCATCTGACTTATTTAGGACATGTTGCAAGGAGGCACCAATTCTTGGAAAGGGACATCATGCTTGGGAGGGTGGAGGGACTGTGCAGGAGCATAAGATCCTCAATGAGATGGGTTATGTTTGGAGACAATAAGATTGGCAAGGAATAGAATAAGGTTTAGGGCTGTTTTACACAGGTTCTCTGAGTCATAAGCAACTCGACAGAACATAACGATAACAACAACAACATGTGTAATTGATTCCCCATTCAGAATCTGGCACTGTGTTTTTGTTTTGTTTTGTTTTCTGCTGATATTGATTCCATCCACAGATGAAGTCAATTTGATTTCTATGCAGTCCATTAGGTGAGGTCCATGACTGAAATTCCCATTAAAGTTTATTTTAAAAGGTATTTGCTATTTCTGAGTTCTATATACTATTCCATTGTGTATTTACCACAATTACTCAATCCGTTGAATTCTGGTTGGATGTTTAGATTGTTTCTATATTTCTTTTATTAGTTAATAATACTGATAGGAACATTGATGTACAGATTGTTTGTGTCTCACTTTTGATTTCCTTGGAATCTATTCCTAGCAATGTAATAGCTGGGACATATGGAATTTCAATGTTCAACTTTTTGAGGAAATGCTAAACTATCTTCTAGAGTAATTGCACCATTTCACAATCCCACCAACAGTGTATGAGAGTTCTTACCTCCCTACATCCTCTCCAACATTTATTGATTTCTTTCCTGCCAAACTTTGTCACTGCTACTGGGGTGAGATGTTATTTTATTGTGGTTTTGATTTGCATCTCTCTTTTTGTCAGTGATTTTGAGCATTTCTTCATGTGTTTGTTCACCATTTGAATGTCTTCCTCTGTGAAAATTCTTTCCATATCTTTTGCCCATTTTGTAATTGAGTTATTAGGGTTTTTGTTTTTCTTCTGGTCAAGAAAATTATAAGGATCAATTCTGCACTGTAACACATTATTAATGACACTAAGAGTAATAATTGGCTTGACCACAACAGATATAATAGTAGATAGTGGTAATTATAATCGTTATCATTACTATCATATATATCATTATAGCCATATCTTATGAGAAATTTTTCACTGTATATTATTCTTGGAAGAGATCTATATTTGTTCCTATCCCAAAGAAAGGTGATCCAACAGAATGTGGAAACTACAGAACAATCTCACTGATTTCACATGCAAGGAAGATTTTACTGAAGATTATCCAAAAATGACTGGAACAGCACATCAACAGAGAACTACCAGAAGTCCAGGCTGGGTTTAGAAGGGGTCTTGGTACTACAGATATTGTAGCTGATGTTAGATGGATCTTGGCTGAAAGCAGGAAATACCAGAGGAATGTCTATCTGTGTTTCATTGACTATGCAAAGGCATTTGACTGTGTAGATCATAACAAACTATGGCTGACTCTGAGAAGAATGGGAATCCCAGAACACTTGATCATTCTAATGCGAAACTTATATTGGACCAGGAGGCAGTCGTCAGAACAGAGCAAGGGAACACTGCATGGTTCAAAATTGGGGAGGCCATACGCCATGGATGCATCCTATCTCCATACCTTTTCAACCTATATGCAGAACAGATTATACGGGAGGCTGGGCTCTATGAGGAGAAATGTGGGGTCAAGATTGGTGGACGATTTATCAACAACCTATGTTATGCGGATGACACAACCCTGCTTGCTGAAACTGAAGAGGACCTGAAGCGCCTGCTGCAGAGTGTCAAGGACTGCAGCCTTCAGTATGGACTGAGGCTCAATGTCAAGAAGACAAAGATTCTCACCACTGGACCAATTGGCAGCATCAGGATGGATGGTGAAGAGATTAAGATTGTAAACAGCTTTAGTTTGCTTGGCTCCATAGTCAACAGTCTTGGCACCAGCAGCCAGGAAATTAAAAGGCACATTGCCATGGGCAAATCTGCTGTTAGGGACCTCTCCAGAGTACTGAAGAGCAATGGTGTCTCTCTGGAGACTAAGGTGCGTCTGATACAGGCTATGGTCTTCGCAATCACTTGTTATGCATCAGAGAGTTGGACAATGACCAAGGAGGATAGAAGGAGAATTGATGCCTTTGAGCTGTGGTGCTGGAGAAGATTATTGAGAATACCATGGACTGCTAGGAGAACAAACAGATTTGTCTTGGAAAGGGTTAAAACGGGTGGCTCCTTGGAGGCAAAGATTCTGAGGCTCCGTCTAACATACTTTGGACATGTTGTGATGAAGGACCGGTACCTGGATAGGGATATCATGCTTGGGAGGGTGGAGGGACAGCGCAGGAGAGGAAGGCCCTCTATGAGGTGGATTGATTCAGTGACTGGGATAATTGGGATGGGAGTGTCAGAGACAGTGTGATTGGCACAGGACAGAGTGGGGTTTAGGGCTGTTGTACATAGGGTCGCTATGAGTCACAAGTGACTCAATGGCACGTAACAACAGCAACATTATTCTTGGTGAATTGATACAGTAGTAAAATTGCCATAAGTTTAATTATTTTCACAGATTGTTTTTGACAGTGATATTTGATATTTGCCAATATTTTCAAAAGTATGAAATTCAAATAAGAATTTGGCAATGATTAGACAGCAGCCTCCATAGTAACATTTGCTTTTGACAGCACTGGATGTGGTTGATTTTGCATACCAACATAGAACATTCAGTCATTTGTGAGTGTGAAGGAGAATCATAAAAAGGAAAGAGTTTGGTTTTCCTTTAACAAAATAAAGTGGTAAATTTCTAATAGACTTGCAAATTAGATCCTCCAAAGCTTTATTTTCCTGCTATTTTACATCACATTTACGCTATGAAGAGGATACAACTGGCAAAGGACACAGGGATTTGTATTAGCAGTATGGTAAGAATCATTGTCCAGCTCTGAGAAGCACAGCAAGCAATTGAAAATCCCTTGAATTGGACAATGAAGAAGGATGACAGAGTAAGAATTGGTGGCGTTCAGTTGCAGTGTTGGAGAAGAACACTGAGTATCCTATGGCAAGAAGAACACTGAGTTATCCCATGGATTGCCAAAAGAACATATTTTTCTTGGGAAAAGTGCATGCAAAGATGATGCAACTTCTCATATAGTTTGTTTGGGCATGTTATTGGAAGAGGGCATTTTTTTTTAACATCATGATTGAAAGTGCAGAGAATCAACAAAAAAGAGGAAGACCCTTAGCGAGATAGTTTGATACAGTGACTGCAATGGGCTCAAGTGTGTCAGAGATGATGAAGATGACACAGAGTAGGACATTGTTCAGATCTTTTATTCATGAGGTCCTTATGAGTCATGTTTAACTTGATGACACTTACCAACAATAATAGTAAGTGTTAACATTGTCTTTGGCGGGGTAATCTAGAGAATCAAACCAATGAAGTAGGGGGTATAGATATGTATTTTTTTATATGAAAGAAATAGAAACATTTATCTCAACTACTCAAATAAATGATCCGTACGCAAGAATATATATTTAAGTCCAAAACTCATGATTTTTCTCCAGACTTACCTTGCTTCTGAGACATATGAACCCAGATATGCAGTTTCAGAAAATGAGCTTCTGATTTCTGATACTGATAAACCAAGGATTGGCCAGCAGTTAAGCAGGTCTCAGGCAAACAAGAAATCTGATAATGATTAGACAGAGTTCAGTTCCAAAAGCAAGGTTGTTTTGCCATATGTTCTTAATTATTTTATGTAGGTCACATCCCAAAGGTACCACTTGTCTACCAGTGTGTCATATTTTGGTAACTTTGGTTTTAAATTGATGCTGAAAGCTATGGCACTAGTATTTAAAATAAAGAGTCACTCTAAAAAAACAAACAAAACTTAAGGTCATTATGAATTAAAGCTGACTCAGTGATATCTAGTACCACCAATTCTTATATTTGAAGTTCACCTCCACTTTCTCTTACCAAGCACCTAGTAATATAAACTAGTGAGCTTTTGATTTTCTGCTAACAGGTCATCCCCTGTAAAAGTAGGGTCTTGTACACAACCACAAAAGGATACAAATAAAGAAGCATTCAACATTCGGTTTGGAAAAACTCCCAGGGTTGGGCTTCTATGTCATATAGAATGTGCCACTATTGCGTTGTATCCAGAAATTTCATTAACTAAGATGCTAATGAACTCCCAAATTAAAAAGCTTTTATGGTCTCATTGCAGTCATGATAGAGTTCTCCTTGTATAATTATGGATGATGGATCATTGAATAGGCATGCCTGCTTATATCCTGTGCTATTCTCTCCCTGAGACAAGCTGGCTTTGCATGTTCTTTTGTAGCTTGGTCAGCTTTCACTATTCTTTGTCAGTTTCTTAGATGTTGTCTGGCTGTTTTAGATCAATATATATCGCATTGATTACTAAGGAAATTCTAAAGGTTATCTATCAGGAAGAATTCTGATGGTAAAATGAGTGGCATGCTGCACTCTTAACGAGAGATTGCCGGTCTAGGTGATTCAAAAGAGAAGATGGGTAATTTCTTTCTGTTAAGATCTAAGTGGATTTATTCGTCTTTCAAATTATATAATTTAATTTAGCACAAAGTTTGAAAATTATCAGAGGAGGTATATGTGTATGTATATTGCATTTCTATCACAGTGATCTGTGACAGCAGCAGCTTCTTGTATTTTTTTTACTGAACTTGTAAAACGTTCATCTTTTATTTTATTTTTATTTTTTTCTGATTTATTTACAAAGTTTGAATACATTATTTTATGCAAAAGATACTTCCATTTCCTTCACCCCACCCACCCATCAAATTGTGCAACACTATAAACACCCTACGCTCATCCAGCCTCAGTCCCACAAGGACAAATACTGTATACAACTATTATTGTGGATTGAGTAGAGATGAGTAAAATATCCATCTTGAAGACATCAAATAGTCTCAAAATCGTGTATAGAATATTGCATTAGTAGTGGATTTAAGATATCTCTCTCTATCTCTATCATCTCTATCTCTATATCTATATCTATCTCTATCTATCTGGATCTAGATCTAGAGATCTATATCTATATCTATCTATATCCATCTCTATCTCTATCTATCTATATTCTGTTAAAGGTTTAAAGATTTTTGCTGTATATGATCAAAGAAAATCTAATTGTAAATATTAATTTAAAAAATCTAACCCTAAATGCTAATTTTGAGAGGACCCTTATATTTAAAAATTGGTTGGGGCTGAGAGTCTAATGTTATTTTAGGAAGAACATTCTTCTAAGTTGTACAGCATTCCTCTGTCAATTTGTTGCACTGAAGTAATCTGGGTTTGCTATGATGGTGAACCTTGTGCCATTGGGGGGTCAAATGTCATAATGGCTGTCCCTCGTGGACAGTGTTTGGTGGAGCTCCAAGTTTAAAACATGTTTGGAAGCAGGAGTGGCATCCACTTCCTAAACCATGTGCTTATGGAAACTCTATGAATTTGAGGAAAAGATGATAATTATAAAAAAGCTTCATGCCTTTTGTTCATAGGGTCATGACGAGTCGTATTCGACTTGATGGTAATAACAAATTTTTCAATGCTTGGAAAAATGGTGTAAACCTTTTTTTAATAAGTTTCTTAGATGGTAAGAGAGATTGAAATAGTTTATATTAAGTTTGTATTAGCTAAATTTAAAAAAAGATCTACTGCTTTCAAAACTTAATCAAGAGTTTGGTTATTTCTTATAAATGAACAACATCAACAAAGGATCAGTTTGATTTCAAATCCTTTTCCCATATGTGGCACCTAAGGGAAACTATCTGTGTAACATTCAATAAAGAGGTGAGATAGAGGTCATGAGTTTATTCTGATAATAGAACAGAGGAAATTAAAAAAGAAGGAAGGGATAATGAAAAAGAAGAGAGACTCAGATATGTTATCTTTTGACTAAGTCAAGAGAAAATACATGCTGATATGATTTGATTTATAAAGATGCAAATTGAAGTGTTATAATGTATATTGTCTACTATATTGTACCATCTATTATCATGGATAAGGGTTCTATTAAATATTTGTAAGCTATTTCAGACCACTGAGTGTAACTTTCTCATTCATTTAAATGTTAATTATTTACAAAGCAAAAGAGTGACACTAAGGTTTCCAGAAGTAAGTTTTCACTCTATATTTCTTTTTTAATTCCAATGTTTGGAAAGATAGTAAACCTGGTGTTTGGGGACTATTTTAGAAATATGATTTGCATGCTTGTTTACTAAATATACTAAGCATGACAGCTCAGTAAGAAAGTGTTGGAAACTAACATGTTAAATATTTAGGTATTTAAATTTTAGCATTTTACTTTCCAACATCAGCAAATGTTTGCTATAATGAGTTTTAATACTTATACATACTTCTATGTCCTTCATTCAGTTGTCTAGGGAGGTCATAATCTGTTTATAAAGAAGAAGTTTTTGTGCGTGTTCAGAATCACCAGTGCATGAGGAAAAGTAAATATGAAAACACAATTTAACTTGTCAAGCACATTTATTTAGTTACAATGCATGAATATTACAAGAGAAACTGAATCTCAATTTTTAAAAAGAAATTAATAAGTTCAAGTAATTTTGCAGTTGTTTTATCAATGTTTTAAAATTTGACTTAAAGAAAATATTTAAAATATAATTTTCATAATTAAATAATTTGGGAAAACCAGGTAAGTTGTATTTTATAATTTTTTTATACAAGAACTTATTGGGAACATTCACCAAACTTCACTTCAAATTTGTTCTTCATACTTTAGGTTAGAAGTATTTTATTGATTGCAAATTAAATGGGTTATACCTGATTCCAGAAAGTTTTAATTTATGGCCATGGTCTTTTCTATTACTTGCTATGCATTTGACAGTTGGACAATGAATAAGGATGACAGAAGTAGAACTGATGTCTTATGCTGTGATGTACTTAAATCTGAAAGAAAAGTATTCAATATCTAATGGACTGCCAAAATAATGAACAAGGATGTCTTTGAAATGTTGCAGCCACTTTTCGTCAGAGGTAAGGATGAAGTCTCACATATTTTGGACATAGTGCAAGGAGAGACTGTTCTTTGAAAAAGGATATCATACTTGGAAAAGTGCCGGGTCAGCAAAAAAAGAGGAAGGCCCCCAGAAATATGAATAAACACTGTGACTGCTGCAAAGGGCTCAAGTGTATTAGAGATGAGGATGATGGCCCAAGATAGGACAGGGTTCAGATCTGTTGTTCATAGAGTTATTATGAGGTGTATTTAATGATATTTAACAACAACAACAAAAATAAGTAAACATATCATGTTACTGAAATTAATGTTCATATTAAGTCACTTCTCATTTTAGTGTGCTCTCATACAGTGATTTTAAGTATGCAATCGTTTCTTACTAAATAGTGTTTTTACTCACTAAATACTGAAATATCTTATAAAAATACTTGATATGAAAATGTCCTTATGTCTAACTTGAGCATATATCTGTTAAAGAAGGTGTTTAGCATAACAAGCCTACTGTGATCCCTTATTTTTAGATTACCTATTTGTTTCACACTTTTTTTGAAATACATAAATAACTCTTGCATATATTTATCTTTGCTAAGTTCTCACCACTGGGCTAATGTGCAATATTATGATAGATGATGAAGAGATTGAGATCGTTAAGAGCTTTAGTTTGCTTGGCTCCACAATCAACACTCTTTGTACCAACAGCTAGTAAATCAAGAGATGAATTGCATTGGGAAAGTCAGTTGTCAGGGACCTCTTCAGAGTCCTGAAGAGCAAGTAAGTCAGGCTGGAGACTAAGATGTGGCTAATCCAGCCCATAATCTTGGTAATTGCTTGCTATGCATCAGAGAGCTGGACAATGATTAGGGATAATAGAAAGAGAATTGATGTCTTTGAGCTGTGGTGCTGGAGAAGAGTATTGACTATATAATGCATTGCCAGGAAAACAAATGGATTTGTCCTAAGGAGGATCAGGCCAGGCTGCTCCTTGAAGGCAAGGATTCTGAGACTTTGTCTGACATACTTTGGACATGTTGCAAGGAGCTTGGAGAGGGAAAGCATGCTTGTAAGTGTGAAGGCATGGAGAAAGAGAGGGAAACCACCTATGAGATGAATTGATACAGTGACTGGGGTAATGAGGGTAGGCATGTCAGAGATAATAAAATTGGCACAGGATAGAGCAGTTTTTAGGGCTGTTGTACATTGGGTCACTATGGCCTCAAGTAACTCAACGATACTTAACAACAACAAGAAAAGTTCAATTACAGCAAGTTCAGAAATCACACTAACACGTGTTAATATTTAACATCTTATTGACATGTATTAAAGGCTGTTATTGTTGTGTGCCATTGAGTTGTAGCAAATTCATACCTGACCATCCATAGGTTTTCAGACACAGTAAATTGTAGAGAAGGAGACTGCCCATCCTTCACCTGCAGAGCAGCTGCTGGATTCAAATCATGTGACTTTGGGCTTTAAGCTGTCTTCTTCTTTCATCACTTTATTGTTTACTTATATTATAATAAATTATACTTTAAGTGTGTCATCAATTAAGTGGGTTATAAGTGGGGATAACAATGTCTAGAAGTTAGAATTGTCTGACTTTATTTAATCGAATTCCATTGTTATTCCTGAGTCGTATTTGATGTTATATTGTGGTGGGACCTAAGGAAATAGAGTAATTGTGTAATGCAATAGAGAAAAAACCAAAAAACTTAAAATACAGCCTCATCGGAAATAAGTAGTTATTCCATTTTCTAGAAAAATAAACACTTTATAAAAATATTTCTTTTTGAATAATTGTATGAAAATATTTGACCAATATAAAACTCCTTTTCTTTTTATTTTGTAATGTAAGTTTGATGACATAGTATTTCTAAGTTTCAGAAAAATGAGTTTTGAGAGTATATTTTGTAAATTCAGTTGACTTATGTGACTCAGAAATGCATTATCTCATCCTGTCTTAAATGAAATCAGTAAATGCATGACTCCTGAATAGGAGCCAAGGATATTGTATTATTAACTTTACATAAAAATCTGCAACAACATAGGATCAAAATTATGACAAAATGCAAGTGAAAACTAAGATAGATAATTCCATTTTATATCATTTATAGCTTTAACGTTTACCTTATTCATACGAACAACTGAATTATTTTTTACAAGATCAAAATGCTGCTTTTAAAAGAAAAATGAATATATTTTGCTATTTTACTAAGCTATTTCTATTATCAGAAAACTATAGTTATTAATTTTAAATAAAAATAAAGGTTTTTATCTACATGTTAAGACAAAGTGAAGTACTGTAATGAATATGCAAGGAACTAGAGTCCAAAAATCAAAAGAGATAAACTCACTGAGCATTTCTTAAGATAAAGAAACTGAAAAACTAAATTTAAGCCACACGTTGCAATATTTAAGTATTCTGAAGGCTGGATGTTGTATGACCTGGGAAGCATATTTGAAAATAGACCAGTATTAAAAAAAAAAAAGGAAAAAGAAAACCAAAAACAATCATCCACTAAAAACCCTCAGGATCATAACACTCCAATCAGAAACTGATCCTAGCAATAGCACAGGACCAGACAGTGTTTGATTCAACTGTGGAGGAGGTGGTCTGGAGATATGGGTTAAGTCAAGGAAAGCAAAAAACAAGAGTCATATTTTAAGAGTTTTAAACAGAGGATATTCTGGTAAATTAGAATTCTCTACTTTGGGTAGAATGTTAAATGATCCAGCAAGTTTCAAGAGAAGATGGAAGGAATACACAGAGTCGCTGTATCAGAAGGAATTGGCCAACACAGAAGAATTTCATGAAATGACATATGAGCTAGAGCCTATCGTGATGAAGGAGGAAGTTCAAATTTCTCTAAAGAAATTGGCAAAAAAACAAGGCTCCAGGAGTTGACAGCATACCAAGTGACATATTTCAACAGATAGACACTTCCCTGGTTATGCTCACTAGGTTATGCCAAGAAATCTGGAGAACAGGTAGCTGGCCCACTGACTGGAAAAGATCGATATTTGTTCCCATTTCAAAGAAAGGTGACCCAACAGAGTGTGGAAA
>NW_006400238.1:347252-348262 GCF_000299155.1 Elephantulus edwardii | reverse complement strand
CAAATGACTCGACGTCACATAACAACAACAGCAACAAGGTATAAGGGCACACCATATTCCTCCACAGCTTTCCATAACTGACTGAACATAGTGTTTAAGATATGGGATTTAGAGACAGACAACCCAAAGTCTGACTCATTAAATTTCTAAATATACAACCTTGACTCAAGTAATAAATTTCCCTGAAACTTATTTTTCTTATCAATAAAACAGTAATGATAATTTTCATGGATAGTGTAATAATGAAATAAATAATATATGCAAAAAATAAAGAAGATAAAAGGAATACAGAGGCACTATACCATAAAATTGGCTGAATGTCCCATAATTACTCAATCCATTCCATTGGAGTTGGACACTTGGGCTGTTTGCATGTTCTTGCAATGGCTATAAATATTCATGTACAGGTCTTCATTTGTGTCTCAGTTCTCATTTTATTGTGGTATATCCCAAACGGTGGAATTGCTGCGTCATATATTATTTCTATGGCCCGCTTTTTGAGGAGGTTTCAAATTGCCACACAATGGAATACTACACAGCACACAGAAGCAATGATATTTTAAACTACTGCCTACCTTGGGAGGGACTGTAGAACATTATGCTGAGTGAACTAATTCAGTCCTATAAGGACAAATGTTGTTGCTATTGTTGTTGATTGCCATCAAGTCAAGTACGACTCACAGAACCCTATGAACAAAAGACGTGAAGCATTTCTCTAACTATCATCATCTCTCCAGGTTCGTGGAGTTTCCAGAGGCATGTGGTTTAGGAACTGGATGCCACTCCTGCTTCTAAACCTGTCTTAAGCTGGGAGCTCCACGGTATAAAAATCATTATTGTAGAATGAGTATGAGGATCCAGGGGGGCCAGGGGTAGAAGCAGAATGGTGTAGATGGGTGAGGAGGAAGGGTAATTATAGTGCCTTATAATCTTTTGGGTGGGGGGGTGAGTGAAAAGAGAAAGATCTGGTGAGGAAAACGATATATTCAAATTTTGTAAATAAACCATAT
>NW_006400238.1:304997-346062 GCF_000299155.1 Elephantulus edwardii | reverse complement strand
TCCTCCTCAGTTTCAGCGAGCAAGGTTGTGTCATCTGCATAACGCAGATTGTTGATAGATCGTCCACCAATCCTAACGCCACGTTTCTCCTCATAGAGCCCAGCCTCTCGGATAATCTGCTCTGTATACAGGTTGAAAAGGTATGGAGACAGGACACATCCCTGGCGTACACCCTTCCCAATTGAATATCCCTAAATGTGTTAATAAATTAGCAATTCATGTTAAAAAAACCCAACTGATATTAATATTTTTTGTGTCAATATGAAATTTACTTCTCTCCCTCACCCCCCAAAAAACAATTCGCTGACACAGAAGAATTTCATTAAGTAATAAGGTCAAGAGCAAATGGCGATGGAGAAGAAAGTCCGAGTTACCCTGAAGAAATTAGCAAAAAACAAGTCCCAGGAATTGATGGAGTACCAATTGACATATTTAACCAAACAAACACTGTTCTGAATGTGCTCACCAGGTTATGCCAAGAAATCTGGAGGACAACTACCTGGCCAATTGTTTGAAAGAAATCTGTAATATATACACACACACACACACACACACACACACACATATATATATATATATAGTGACTAAACAGAATGTGCAAATTAATGAATGATATCAATATCACACACAAGCAAGATCCTGCTAAAAATTAGTCAGAAATTATTGGAACAGTACACATCAGTAGAGAACTTCCAGATGTGTAGGCTGAGTTTAGAAGAGGCTGTGGCACTAAGGACATCATAACCTATGTTAGATGGATCTTGGCTGAAAATAGAGAGTACCAGAGGAATGTTTATTTATCTGTGTTTCTTTGATTATGCAAAGCCATTTGACTGTGTGGTTCACAAAAAATTGTGGCTGAGAAGAATGGGAATGCCAGAACACTTAATGTGCTCATGTTAGAACAGAGTAAGGAAACACTACATAGTTCAAAATCAGGAAAGGGGTGTGTCAGGGACGCATTTTATTTCCAAACCTTTTCAATCTATCTATATGTAGAACAGATCCTCTGGGAGGCTGGGCTCTATGAGGAGAGATGTGGCATCAGGATTGGAGGAAGACTCATCAACAGCCTTTGTTATGCAGATGACACAATCTTGCTTGCTAAAACTGAAGAGGACATGGAATGTTTACTGTAGGAAGTCAAGGAATGTAGTCTTCAAAATGAATTGAAGCTCAACATGAAGAAAACAAAGATTCTCACCAATCAGCAGTTTTGTGATGGATGGATAAGAGACTGAAGTTGTTGATAATTTCAGCTTGCTTGCTTCTACAATCAGCACTCTTGGTAGCAGCTGTCAAGAAACACGATAAATTGCACTAGGAAAGTCTACTATCAGAGAACTCTCTAGAGGACAGAAGAGCAACAATATCAGTCTAGAGACTACTGTGCAACTGATCAGGCCCTGGGTGCAACTGATTAGGCCCTGGTTTTTACAATTACTTGTTACGTATCTAAGAGCAGAAGAATACGTAAAGATGGCAGAAGAAAGATTGAGGCCTTTGAGTTGTGGGCTGAACGTACTGTGGACTGCCAGAAGAACAAGCAGGCCTGTCCTGGAGGGTGAAACCAGGTTGCTCTCTGGAGGAAAGGATTGTGTGGCTCTATGTAACATATTTAGGGCAAGTGACCAGGCAGGACTAGTCCTAGGAGAGGGGCATCAAGCTTGGGAGAATGAAGGGACAGCACAGGAGAGGAAGGCTCAGAATGAGACAGACTAACTCACTGACTAGAGGTATGGGATTAGGTCTGTCAGATAAGACGAGACTTTCTCAAGATAGAGTAGCTTTCAGAACTAGTGGTCATAGGTTTGCTATGAGTCACAGATGACTTGATGACATATAACAATAATGACAACAACTATGATTTTAACCCAGCTTAACCTAAAATTATGAAACTAAATTGATTTAATCTTGTAATATTATATATATATTAAAATTTTAATGACAGATAATTATTATTTTTGAGTGAACCTAAAAGTTAATATATTGCTGTTTTTCTATCTAAAATCCACCAACTTGGCAAGAAAGAATTAAGTTACTAACAAATTAGTTATTAACATAATATCTCATTGTAAGTTTATTGAAGGTTAATGAGTATGTGCGTGTGTTTGTGTGTGTGTGGCACCCATGTGTGTGTTATGTCACTGTACCAAAAAGAATTGACTGACAAAGAACTATTTCAAGAAATAACATATTGTTATTGTTGTTATGTGCCATCGAGTCACTTGCGACTCATAGCGGCTCTATGTACAACAGCTCTAAACTCTGCTCTGTCCTGTGTCAATCTCATTGCCTCCGACACACTCATCCCGATTGCCCCTCTCGCCGAATCAATCCATCTCCCAGAGGACCTTCCCCTCCTGCGCCTCCCCACCACCGTATCAAGCATGATGTCACTCTCCAAGGACCGGTCCCTCTTTGCAACATGACCAAAGTATGTCAGATGAAGCCTCAGAATCCTTGCCTCCAAGGAGCAGCCTGGTTTAACCCTCTCCAGGATGAATCTGTATGTTTTTCTTAGTAGTCCATGAAACTCTCAGCACTCTTCTCCAACACCAAAGCTCAAAAGCATCAATTCTCCTTTTATCCTCCCTGGTCATTGTCCAGCTCTCTGACGCATAACAAGTGATTGCAAAGACCATGGCCTGTACCAGACGCACCTTAGTCTCCAGACACTGCGTTGCTCTTAAGTACTTTAGAGATGTCCTTAACAACATACTTTCCCATGGCAATACGTCTTTTCATTTCCTGGCTGTGAACAATCTCAATCTCTTCACCATCCATCCTGATGCTGCCAGTTGGTCCACTGGTGAGAATCTTTGTCTTTTGACATTGAGCCTCAATCCACATTGGAGGCTGCAGTCCCTGACCCTCAGCAGCAAGCGCTTCAGGTCCTCTTCAGTTTCAGCAAGCAGGGTTGTGTCATCTGCATAACACAGATTGTTGATAGATCTTCCACCAATCCTGTTGCCGCATTTCTCCTCATAGAGTCCAGCCTCCTGGATGATCTGTTCTGCATACACGTTGAAAACGTATGGAGAGACGGGACACATCCCTGGCATACGCCCTTCCCAAATTTGAACCATGCAGTGTTCCCTTGCTCTGTTCTGACGACTGACTCTTGGTTCAAGTATAAGTTTTGCATTAGTACAATCAAGTGTTCTGGGATTCCCATTCTTCTAAGAGTCAGCCACAGTTTGTTATGATCCACACAGTCAAACGTCTTTGCATAATCAATGAAGCACAGATAGATATTCATCTGGTACTCCCTGCTTTCAGCCAATATCCATCTAACATTAGCTACAATATCTCTAGTACCACGACCCCTTCTAAATCCAGCCTGGACTTCTGGCAGTTCTCTGTTGATGTGCTTTTCCAGTCATTTTTGCATAATCTTCAGCAGAATCTTGCTTGCACGTAAAATCAACAATATTGTTCTATAATTTCCACACTCTTTTGGGTCACCCTTCTTCGGAATGGGAATAAATACCTATCTCTTACAGTCAGTTGGCCAATTGGTTGTTTTCCAGATTTCCTGACACAACTTGGTGAGCACGTTCAGGGCAGTATCTGTTATGTCAATTGATATACCATCTATTCCTGGAGCCTTATTTTTTGCTATTTCTTTCAAAGCAACTTGAACTTCTTCCTTCATCACCATAGGCTCTTGCTCATATGTTGTTTCATGAAATTCTTCTGTGTCTGCTAATTCCTTTCAATATAATGTACTAATAGTATGAGTTGCATTCAACTTGATAGCACTTAACCATTGCTAAGTGAGACTAGTGTTGTTATATTTTGGAAGAACACTCCTATGAGTTGCACATATTCTCTTCTCACAATTTGCTGTAATGAGGTAATCTAGGTTTTGTGATGCTGAACCTTGTGCCACTAGGGTATCAAAATATCATAATGGTTACCCATGGTGGACAGTGTTTGGTGGAGCTCCCAGCTTAAGACAGGTTTGAAAGCAGGAGTGGCATCCACTTCCTAAAGCACATGCCTCTGAAAACTATGAACTTGGAGAAACGACAATAGTTATAGAAAGGGATGAGGTCTTTTGTATATAGAGTCTCTATGAGTTGTGCTTGACTCAACGGTAACCAACAACAACACCACAATAGTAATAAGGAAAGACATTCAAGCCGCTCTGAAGGATTTGGTTAAAGATAAAATATCTCAGTTACAAAAAGACAAATACTGCATAGTGCCACTGTTGTAGAATGGGACTGACACCATGGTTGGGGTAAGACTGAGAAAAACTGGATAGATTATGTATACTGAATTGACTAGGGTATTATGATTGTCACAGGAATCCAGAATTAAAGTTGCGTAGTGGAGTGCATTCGGGGTGGGGCAGGGGGATTGTATACCAATGAAGAAGCTTATTTTTTTGCTTTTCCAAGAGAGGAACGAACTGAGTGGGGGGTAGAGAAAAAAGTACAACAATGAATGAATGGAAATCCAAAATCTATGTAAATGTTCATTAAAATTAATAAAATAAAATTTTAAAAAATTATAAGGCTATAGGAAGAGATGACCTATTAATTGACATATTTCAACCCTGTATGTGCTCACCAGGTTGTTCCAAGAAATATGGAGGACAGCTACCTCACCAATTGACCAGAAGAGATCTATATTTATTCCCGTTCCAAAAGTAATGAAAAGATAATCCAATTGAATGTGGAAATAATTGAACAATATCGCTAATCTCACATGCAAGCAAAATCTTGCTAACGATTATTTTTAAAAATGACTAGAATAGTTCATCAACATATAATTGCCAGAAATCCAAGTTGGATTTATAAGAGATTGTGGCACTATATATATTATTACTAAAATTATATATACCTAGAAGCATGTGGCATTAGGACTGGAGGAAGATTTATTAGTATCGTGCAGATGACACAATCTTGCTCACTGAAATTTATGAATAAAAGTATTTGCTGTAGAAGTTCAAGGACTGCAGATTTCAATATGAATTGCATGTAAACATCAAGAATACAAAAGTCCTCCTCACCAGGCCATTAAGCCATATCATGATAGATGGGAAAAAATGGTTGAGATTAACAATTTCGTCTTGCTAGGAACCAAATCAGTCCCATTGGCACCAGTACTTGGGTAATCAAGAAATGAGTGTCAATGGCAAAATATGCTGTCAAAGACCTTTTCCAGAGTGCTAACAAGCAACAATGTAAATATAAAGACTAAGATTTACCTAATTTACTCAATTGCTTGCTGTGAACCTCAGTGTGGGACAATGAACAAGGATCAGGGCTTCTTTTTTGAGTTGTGGTGCTGGAAAAGAGTAATGGAACCAACAAGTCTGTCTTGGGGAGGGTGAAACAAGATTGCTTCTTGGAGGCAACGATTTTGAAATTCTGTCTCATACTCTGGGCATGTTGTCAGGAGGGATCAGTTTTAGAAAAGAACATCATACTGGGAAAGGTAGAAGTCAGCCCAAGAGGAAGACTGAATAAGACATATTGACAGAATGACTGTGGCAATAAGGTTAAGTGTATCAGAGATGGTGAAATTGACACACAACATGACAAGATTCAGAGTCATTGTTCATTGGGTTACTTTAAAACTTAGTTGACTCATTGGCACTTAACAACAGTTGGTTCTGACTCATAAGTAGCCCAAAGTACAATAGAACAGAGCACTGTCCAGTTCTTTGTTACTCTCACAATGCACAATTATTGTTAAGTTTGAACCCTTTGTTGCAGTCATCTTCTTACATCATCTTCTTGAGAGTCTCACATTTTTCTGATTATGCTCTTTATTAAGCAAAACATATATTGTTTTCTGAGAACATGCCTTATTATGTGAGGTGAATTCTTGCCATCCTCAATTCTGAAAAAGAATTCTGACTGCATTTCTTTTCAGGAAAGATTTGTTTGCGCTTGTGGCAGTACATCGTGTACTTGATATTCTTTGTAAGTAACAAAATTCAAAAGCATAAATTATTCTTCAATTTTCCTTATTCATTGCTCAACTTTCAAATATATATGAGGCAACTGGAAAAAATTGAATTCTACTCTCTGCCTTAGGGTAGGAAAACTTGAGTTCTCAAGGCAGTATCCTTCTTTTTTTTGCACTTTAAAGTGTTTTGGGTTTGGGGGTTTTTTGTAGTTAATTTGTCCAAATTAATACACACTCACACATAGCCATTGTCTCTGTAGAAGCAAAACCAAAGAATTATACATAAACATTTGCTTCAAGGAAATTTCTTATGGACTTATAGAGGCTGACAATTTCCAGATCTATAGGTCAGATCCCAAGGTAGAAATGTCTGGGAGGATGAGTCCAAGTCATGAGCAGGAAGAGCAGGTTACAGACTGAAGGTTTTGGAGCCTAATGAGTCAAAGGTCAGCAAATAAGGCAGGTCACTGGTCCAAGTATAGAAGTCATGAGCCAAATAGACCAACACAACATGGGATAAAAAGACCTTTGATTTTGTCAGAGAGTCTGTATATGTACACTTAGTCCCCCATTTCCTTTAGGAAACTTTCTTTAATAAGGTCAAGTTAATCATATTACTAAATAACTATCTCTAATCTTCCTTCATTAAGATCATATTATCAGATTCATTGCTATTGAATTAGAACTAATAACTGACATTCCATTGGTTTTCTGAGGCTTTTAACGGTTGCCATGCCCCCCTGCCCCCGGAGGAGCTTCTGGTAGGTTCAAAGTACCAGAGAGATATGGACTTTGGGATAGAGAATAACTCCCTTCAGACTAACCTACCAGAGTGGGATTTACAATAAATCAGGTATTTACATTATACTGAACATCATGGATACATTGACAAAGGACATTAACCATTATATTCATTCTCGTCTAGTGAATTCTAACTTATAACAACTCTCTTTCAGGTTTCTGAGGCTAAAAATCCTTATGGAATGCTAATTTTATTCCATGGATCAACTAGCAAAATTTGGTTAATAGACCGGTATGTAGCATACTAGAAGAACAAGATTCCTTGCACATAATTAGATGTACACAAGTAACTATTCTAAATAATGATAAACACTTATGTTTTTGTTGTTGATGTTGTAGACTGCCATTGAGTCGAGCACAACGCACAGCAACTCTATGAACAAAAGGCCTGAAGCCCCTCTACAACTATTGACATTTATCAAAGTTCATAGAATTTCTGGAGGCAAGTTGTTTAGAAAGTGGATGCCACTCTGCTTCCAAACCTGTCATAGAATGTTATTGGTTGAGTCTCTTGTGATGCATAGTGACCGTATGTACAGCAGCTCTGAAACCTTCCCTGTCCTGAGCCAGTCTCACAAATTCTGACACACCAACCCCCATCACCCCAGTTACTATATCAATCCAATTCATCCATGATCTCCCTCTCTTGTGTTGTCTACTCTTCCAAGCATGATGTTCTTCTCCAAGGACCAGTCATTCCTGGCCACGTGCCCAAATAAGGTAGGCAGAACTTCAAAATCAGTCTCCAAGGAAAGACTTGGTTTCACCCTCTCCAAGACTGATAGTCCATGGTATGTTCAAGACTCTTCTCCAGCACCACAATTCGAAGGCATCTATTCTTTTTCTGTCATCCTTAGTCATTGTCCAACTTTCTGAAGCATAACAGTTGAGAAAACAAACCATGGGTTGGATTAGGCAAACCTCTGAATCTAGAGAGACATTGTTGCTCTTCAACACTCTGGAGAAGTCAGTGACAGTAGATTTTTCCAATGCAATACATCTTTTGATTTCCTGACTGCTGGTATTAAGAGTGCTGATTGCGGATCCGAGCAAGCCGTAATTTATAACAACCTCAAACTCTTCTCCATCTATTATGGTACTTCCAATTGGCCCAGTGCTGAGAATCTTTGCCTTCTTGATGTTGACCTTCAATTCATATTGAAGACTATAGTTCTTGACCTTTTGCAATAAGTGATTCAGGTCTTCTTCAGTTTCAGCAAGCAAGGTTGTGTCACCTGCACATTGTAGGTTTTTAATGAATCTTCCTCCAATCCTGATACCACACTTCTCTTCATAAAGCCCTACTTCCCAAATGACCTTTTCTGCATACAGATTGAAAAGTTATGTGGAGAGAATACATCCCTGACACACTCCTTTCTTGATTTTGAACCATGCAGTGTTTCCTTGCTCTGTTCTGAGGACTGCTTCTTTGTCCAAGTGTAGGTTTCACATGAGCACAATCAAGTGTTCTGAGATTCTCAATTCCTCAAAATTAGCCACAATTTGTTGTGATCCACACAGTCAAATGTCTTTGCATAATTAATGAAACACAGACATTCTTCTGGTACTCTGTGCTTTCTACCATGATCCATCTGACATTGGCAAGAATGTCCCTAGTGCCATGACCTCTTCTAAACCAGCCTGTAGTTTTGGCAGTTCTCTGTCAATGTACTGTTCGAGTCTTTTCTGAATAATCATCAGCAGGATTTTGCTAGTGTGTTATATTAGTGATATTGTACTATAATTTCCACACTCTGTTGGGTCACCTTTTTTTGGATGGGAATAAATATGGATCTGTTTCAGTAAGTTGGCCAAATAGTTGTCCTCCAGATTTTTTGGCACGATGTGGTAAGCACATGCAGGAAGCTTCTGTTTGGGGAAATATGTCAATTGGTATTCCCTTAATTTCTGCGGCTTTATTTTTTGCCAAGTCCTTCCGAGCAGCCTGAACTTCCTCCTTTATCATCATTGTTTCTTGTTCATGTTATTTCTTTAAATATTTTTGTGTCAGCCAATTGTTTTTGGTACAATGATTCTGTGTACTCCTGCATCTTCTTTTAATGCTTCTTGATTCATTCAATATGCTCTCCATAACATCCTTAAGCATTGAAACTGTGACTTGAATTTATTCTTTAGTTCTTTCATCTCAAGGAATGCTGAGCAAATACAACCCTTTTGATTTTCTGACCCTAGCTCCTTGCACAATTCATCAAAATATTTTGCCTTGTCTTCCCAAGCAGCCCTTTGAAAAACTGAACCATGAGAGGTTTTTTGCTATAATCTTCATGGAAACAGATTGTTAATCCTTTTTTCATGGTGCCATAGAGAGCTTGTCCCATCTATTGTTATTGAAGCTGTAGTAGCATACTGTGTTACATGTTGTACTGCTACATAATAGGTAAGCAGTGTGAACCGTATAGATAATCTTTGGCAGAAAGTCTCCAACAATTCATATTTCCTATAATTTTAAAGTCTAGCTAAGCAGATAGGCTACCAGAAGATAGATTTAATGTGAATATTATTTTTTATTATGTGCCATTGCTTTGGAACCAACTCTAGTGACCCTTAGTCTTCCAGAGGTTATAAATCACACAGGAGGATATTGTCCATCTTTCTCCTGCAGACTAAATGGTGGATTCGAACCACATGTCTTTCGGTTGGCAGTGTATCTTCTTACCATTAGGCCATCAGAATATTACATATATCATATTGACTTCGATTCATAATGAATGTGATGTAGCAGAAATGCTCATATGAATTTTTGTTTGTTTAAATATAGAAACAAATAACCAGTCAGGAGATTAAAAAATGTGTTGCATTGGTAAAATTTGCTGACAAAGACTTCTCCAAAGTCCTAAAGAGAAGATGTCAGTTTAAAGAATAAGGTGCACCTGATGCAAGCTGTTGTTTATCCAATTACTTACTAACTTGCAGGTTAGACAAGAATGAAAATGACAGGAGGAAATTTGATGCCTTTGAGTAGTGATATTGGAGAAGATTATTGAATATCTCATGACTTGCCAAGAGAAAAATTTGATTTGTCTTGGAAAAAGTGCAACCAAGGTGGATAAGAATAGTGAAATCTTGTGTCATATTCTTTAGAAAGGTTGTTAGGAGAGGATAGTCCTTGGAAAGGTACATCATACCTGGGGAAGTTGTAGTTCAGAGAAAGAGAGGAAGATCCTCACTAACATGGATTGACATAGTGATTTAAAAAATGGGTTCAAGCACATCAGAGATGGTGAGGATGATGAAGGAGAGGGCAAGTTTCAAGTCTGTTTTTCATAGGGTCATAGGTGGACTCAGTGGAACCTAAAGCACCATTCTTCTAGTTAGCAGCCATGCCTTAACCATTATTACTCCAAGGTTTTTGTGTCACTTAGAGAACTATATTACAATTTTGGTAGCATTGTAGTTAAAGCAACGGACTGCTAAATGAAAGGTCTGTGATTTCAAGGCATTAGTATCTCTGTGTCTAAAAGAGGAGTCATTTAGCTTCTTTCAAATTATAAGCTAAGAAACCTTTATGTAAAGTTTATGTATATTATATAGGTCACAGTGCCAAAGAAGCAATAAGATGATAGTAAGAGTGAATGCACAGTCCAGAACTCGTGGTGAATAATCTAATAGGTTGAGATTCTGTAATTTTCAAAAATCTTTACGTTAAAGTGTCTACAATGCTATTCTCTGACCAGTCCTGACAGTCACCTTGTATTTAATTTAGGCAAAATATCAGAAAACAAATCTTTTACTACATATTTAATTCTACAGGTAAATCCTAAATAGGATAAATTTCCATCTCCTTTCGTTAAAATACACCAGTAAAGCATATTGCAAAGATTAAGATTGTTGTTGTTGTTGTTGTTATGTACCATCGAGTCTATGCGACTCATAGTGACCCTATGTACAAGAGCTCTAAATACTGTTCTATCCTGTGCCAACCTAGCCATCCCAAACGTATTTAATCCCACTGCTCCAGTCACATAATCAATCAATCTCATTGAAGGTCTTCCTCCCCTTCACCGCCCCACCACTCTGCCAAACATGAGGCCCTTCTCCAAGGACCATTCCCTCCTTGCAACATGCCCAAAATATGGCAGACAAAGTTTCAGAATCCTTGACTCCAAGGAGCATTCTGGCTTAACCTTCTCCAAGACAAACCTGTTTGTCCTCGTAGCAGTCCATGGTATATTCAACACTCTTCTCCAGCACCAAAGCTCAATGGCACCAACTCTCTTTCTATCAACCCTATTCACTGTCCAACACTCTGAAGCATAGCACAGAATTACGAAGACTATAGCCTGGATCAGGAGCACCTTAGTCTCCAGCCTGACATCGTTGCTCTTCATTACTCTTGAGAGGTTCCTCACAGCTGACTTTCCCAATGCAATTCGTCTCTTGATTTCCTGGCTGCTGTTAATAAAAGTGCTGATTGTGGATCCAAGCAAAATAAAACTGTTAACTGTCTCAATCTCTTCACGATCCATGTTGATGCTGCCAATTGTTCCAGTGGTGAGAATCTTTGTTTTCTTGATATTGAGCTTCAATCCATATAGGATGGTGCAGTCCTTGACCTTCCGCAGCAAGCGCTTCAGGTCCTCCTCAGTTTCAGCAAGTAGGGTTGTGTTATCTGAATAACACAGATTGTTGATGACTCTTCCACATTCCTTTTCATACAGCCCAGCATCTCAGATGATCTGTTCTGCATACAGATTGAAAAGGTATGGAGACAGAATACATCCCTGACAGATCTCCTTCTTGATTTTTAACCATCCCATGTCTCCTTGCTCTGTTCTGATGACTGCCTCTTGGTCCAAGTATAGGTTTCACATTAGCACAATCAAATATTCTGGGATTCCCATTCTTGTTAGAGTCAGCCACAGCTTGTTGTGATCCACACAGTCAAAAGCCTTCACATAGTCAATGAAGCACAGATAGAGATTCTTCTGGTATTCTTTGCTTTCTGCCAAGATCCATCTAACATTAGTTATAATATCCCTAGTACCACGACCTCTTCTAAGTCCAGCCTGTATATCTGGAAGTACTCTGTTGACATATTGTTCCAAACATTTTTGGATAATTTTCAGCATAATCTTGCTTGCATGTGATATTAATGATATTGTTTGATAATTTAAGCACTCTGTTGGGTCACCTTTCTTTGGAATGGAACAAATATTGATCTTTTCCAATTAGTGGGCCAGCTGCCTGTTCTCTAGATTTCTTGACACAACTTAGTAAGCACATCCAGGGCAGTGTCTGTCTGTTGAAATATGTCACTTGGTATGCCGTCAACTCCTGGAGCCTTGTTTTTTGCCAATTCCTTTAGAGAAATTTGAACTTCCTCCTTCATCACGATAGGCTCTTGCTCGTATGTCATTTCATGCAATTCTTCTGTATCAGCCAATTCCTTCTGATACAGTGACTCTGTGTATTCCTTCCATCTTCTCTTGATTCTTCCTGGATCATTTAACATCCTATCCAAAGTATCCTTAAGTATTGCCACCGTGACTTGAATTTGTTTTTCAGCTTCTTTAGCTTAAGAAACGCTAAGTGAGTTCGGCCCTTTGGATTTTCTGACTCCAGCTCCCTGCACATTTCATTATAGTATCTTGCTTTGTCGTCCCGGGCTGCCTTTTGAAATATTCTGTTTAGTTCTTTGATTTCTTGGTTTCTTCTTTTAGTTTTGTCTTCTAGGAGCTCTAATGCAATATACAGCGTCTCACCTGACATCCATCTAGGTCTTTTCTTCTTTTTCAGGCTTTGTAATGATCTTTTGCATTCTTCATGGACGATTTTCTTGATATCCTCCCAGAGCTTGTTTAGCCTATGTTCATTGGTACTCAAGGCCTCAAACCTGTTCCTGAGATGGTTTTGAAATTTGAGTGGGATAGACTTAAGATCAAATTTTGGTTCCCGTGGACTTGATTTAATTTTCCTCAACTTCAGCTTGAACTTGCATGGGAGTAGTTGGTGGTCTGTCCCACAATCAGCACCCGGCCTGGTTTTCACTGCTGATATTGAGCTTCTCCACCGAGTCTTTCCACAAATGTAATCTATTTGATTCCTATGCATGGCATCAACCGAGATCCATGTGTATAGGCTGCCTTTATGTTTCTTATAGAAGGTATTTGCAATGAATGAATCATTGAATGTCCAGAA
Source organism: Elephantulus edwardii (assembly GCF_000299155.1). NCBI lineage: Eukaryota > Metazoa > Chordata > Mammalia > Macroscelidea > Macroscelididae > Elephantulus > Elephantulus edwardii. The sequence goes on along the minus strand of NW_006400238.1, from coordinate 333,174 downwards.
CTCTATCATTTAACTCCAGCCTCATTTCTCTCACCGAGCCCATATTTTCCAGCTCCTTGATCCTTCTTCACTGTTCCCAACTTTTGAGTTCCAGTCGCCCATTATTATCAATGCATCTTGATTACATGTTTAATCAAATTTCTGACTGCAAAAGTTGGTGAGACCTTCTCTTTCCTCCTCTTTGTCTCTAGTTGTTGGTGCATATATTTGAATGCTCTATCTATCTATCTATCTATCTATCTATCTATAGTGGTATTCACTGGACTTCCTTGCATGCGTACGTGCGTATGGATATTGTCGCTCACCACATTGTATTTCAGGATGGATCTATAAATGACTTTTTAAATTATTAAACCAACCCCATTTTTTCTCACCTTTTCATCCCCAGGATAGATAGTCATATAATTGTCTGATTCAATATGTCCCATGCCAAGCCATCTCATTTTGCCAATACTTAGTATGTCAATATATATGTATTCCATTACTTTCTTAACAATGTCCAATTTTCCTACATTCATGCTTCTCACATTCCATTTTCCAATCACTAGTGTCTGTTTACAGCTGTTCCTTCTTCCCTGTATTTCCATTTCTAAGATCTCAGTCTCAATTGCCATGTCTATCAGTCTAAGCGATAGTCTAAGCATGCTATATTGTACATAGGGTTTTTGAAGGCCTGTTTTATTGGAAATGGATGGCCAATCCTTCTTCCTAGTCTCTCTTAATCTTTAAATATATATAATATTATCTGAGAGACAAGCATTTCACAGAAAAGAACAGATGAAAGATAGAGAGCTGCAATATAGTTCATCTTTGACAGGCCTGGGAGATACTTATCTCAGATCAAAATTCACTTGTATACTTGTAAAAAGATATCTGACCTTTACCAACTTCACAAAAATGAAATTGTCCCAGGCAACAACATCAGCAACACAAAACCAATTCCCATTCAGATATATCCTCCACATTCTAGTACCTCTTTTCACTCATCCCAATACCAACCTTATTCCTTTACTAGGTCCAAAATCTGATGCAATAGTGCACTGCCTGAAAAGAACCATAATTGTGTTGTGGCTGTTGTTACGTTCTGTCAAGTCGCCTGCGACTCATAGCAACCCTATTTACAGCCCTAAACTCTGCTCTGTCCTGTGTCAATAGAACTGTCTTCAATACACCCATCCTGATTACGCCACTCACTGAATCAATTCACCTCATTAAGGGCCTACTCCTCCTGCATTTTTTTCTCCACCCTACCAAGTATGATGTCCCTCTCCAAGAACCTGTCCCTCCTTAAAACATGTCCAAAATATTAGACGAAGCCTCAGAATCCTTGTCTCCAAGGAGCCACCCAGTTTAACCCTCTCCAGGATGAATCTGTTTGTTTTCCTAGCAGTCCATGGTGCCCTCAATACTCTTCTCCAGCACCACAGGTCGAAGACATCAGTTCTCCTTCTATCCTCCTTGGTCATTGTCCAATTCTATCATGCATAACAGGTGATGGCGAAGACAATGGCCTGTATCAGATGGACCTTAGTCTCCAGAGAGACACCATTGCTCTTCAGTACTTTGGAGACATCACTAACAGCAGACTCTCCCATGGCAGCATGCCTTTTAATTTCCTGGCTACTGGTACCAAGAGTGTTGACTATAGAGCCAAGCAAACTAAAGCTGTGAGCAATCTCAATCTCTTCACCATCCATCCTGATGCTACCTATTGGTCCAGTGGTATGAATCTTTGTGTTCTTGACCTTGAGCCTCAATCCAATTGGAGGCAGCAGTCCTTGACCCTCTGTAGCAAGCACTTCAGTGCTTCCTCAGTTTTAGCAAGCCGACTTGTGTCATCTGCATAACACAGATTGTTGATGGATCTTCCACCAATCTTGACTCTACATTTCTCCTCATAGAACCCAGCCTCCTGGATAATCTGTTCTGCATACAGGTTGAAGAAGTATGTAGATACGACACATCCCTGGCATATGCCCTTTCCAATTTTGAACCATTCAGTGTTCCCTTGCTCTGTTCTGACGACTGCCTCCTGGTCCAAGTATAGGTTTTGCATAAGAACGATCAAGTGTTCTGGTATTCCCATTCTTCTCAGAGTCAGCCACAGTTGGTTATGATCCACACAGTCAAACACCTTTGCGTAGTCAATGAAGCACAGATAGACATTCCTCTAGTATTCCCTGTTTCAGCTAAGATCCATCTAAAATCAACTACAATATCCCTAGTGCCATGACCCTTCTAAACCCATCCTGGACTTCTGGCAATTCTCTGCTGATGTGCTGTTCCAGTCGTTTTTGGATAATCTTCAGGAGAATCTTGTTTGCATGTGAAATCAATGAGATTTTTCCTTTTGATACAGTGACTCAGTATATTCTTTCCATCTTCTTTTAATACTTCCTGGATCATTTAATATTCTGCAGAAAGCATCCTTGATTATAACGACTCACGGTTTAAATTTGTTCTTCAGTTCCTTGAGCTTAAGAAATGCTGAGCGAGTTCGGCCCTTTTGATATTCTGATTCCAACTCCTTGCAAACTTAATTGTAATATTTTGCTTTGTCATCCCGTGCTGCCTTTTGAAATCTTCTATTCAACTCTTTAGTATATTGTATTCCTCCTTGTGCTTTGGCTTCTCTGTGCACCAGTGCAATTTTCAGAGTCTCTTCTGACGTCCATTTTGGTCTTCTCTTACTCTTCTGTCTTTGTAATGACCATTTGCACTCTTCCTGGATGATACCCTTGATATCCTCCCACAACTCATCTGGTGTTCAAGGCCTCAGACCTGTTCCTGAGATGGTTCTAAAATTCTGGTGATATACTTAACATCATATTTTGGTTCCTGTGGATTTGCTTCAATTTTCCTCAACTTCACCTTGAACTTGCATATGAGTAGTCGGTGGTCTGCTCCACAATCAGCTCTTGGCCTAGTTTTCACAGCTGATATTGAATTTCTCTAGTGGTTCTTTCCATAGATGTAACCAATATGATTCGTATGCATACCATCAGGTGAAATCTATGCATATAACCGGCATTTATGTCTCTTAAAAAACATATTTGCAATAAGTAAGTCATTGATTGTGCAAAGTTCAATCATTCTCTCCCCAGCTCCATTTTTGTCACTGAGCCCATGTTTTCCAACTACTGAATCTTCTTCTCTGTTCCCAACGTTTGCATTCCAGTCACCCATTATTATCAATGCATCTTGATTGCATGTTCAATTTATCTCCGTTTATAAAAGTTGGTAAAAATCTTCATTTCCTCTTCCTTGGCTCTGGTTGTCAGTGCATATATCTGAATCATAGTGGTATTCACTGGCCTTCCTTGTATGTGTATGGATATTAACCTGTCACTTACAATATTGTACTTCAAGATGGATATACCAATTACTTTCTTAACTATGAAAGCAACTCCATTTTTCCTCGCCTTTTCATCTCCAGAGTAATATATGATCATCCGACTCAAAATGCCACATGCCAGTCCATCTCATCTCACCAATGCCTAGTATGTCAATATTTATGCGTTCCATTTCCTCTTTAACAATATCTAATTTTCCTACATTCAGGGTTCTCACATTCCATGTCCCAATCACTAGTATCTGCTCACAACTGTTCCTCTTCATTTGTATTTCCATAGGTAAAAGCTCAACCTCAGTTTCCTTTTCTGTTATCTACATGTGTTCTGTTGTACATAGGGTTTTCAGAGGCCTGCTATATCAGGCCAAGCCTTCTTCCTAGTCTGTCTTAATATGAATGTTCAGATTTAAAGAAGTATCAGACAGACTAACATTTCATAGAAAAAGTGAAAGATATACATTCCTCTGGTATTCACTGCTTTTAGCTAAGATGCGTCTAGCATTAGCTATAATATCCCTAGTACCACGACCCTTTCTAAACCCAACCTGGACTTCTGGCAGTTCTCTGGTGATGTGCTCCTATTCCAGTCATTTTTTAATAATATTCAGTAGAATCTTGACTGCATGTGAAATCAATGAGATTGTTCTATAGTTTCTACACTCTGTTGGGTCACCTTTCTTTGGGATGGGAACAAATATAGATCTCTTCCAGTCACTTGGCCAAGTGGTTGTTCTCCAGATTCCTTGGCACAACTTGGTGAGCAGGTCCAGGGCAGCATTTGTTAGCTGAAATATGTCAATTGGTATACCATCTATTCCGGGGGCCTTATTTTTTGGTACTTCTTTCAAAGCAGCCTGAATTTCTTCCTTCATACTATAGGCTCTTGCTCATATGTTGTTTTATTAACTTCTTCTATGTCTGCCAATTCCTTTTGATACAGTGAGTCAATATATTCTTTACATCTTCTTTTAATACTTCCTGGATCATTTAATATTCTGCCTAAAGCATCCTTGATTATATCAACTCAAGGTTTGAATTTATTCTTCAGTTCCTTGAGCTTAAGAAATGCTGAGTGAATTTGGCCCTTTTGATTTTCTGACTCTAGCTAAGAAAAGTTATAATTTAGGTTAGAAGCAGAATACACTCAGAACAGCATCCAAAATGTGTTCTAGAGTCATTAAGCCTTGAGTCTTATGGCTTTAGGCCAGTTTTACACAATTCTCAGTTGTGTCAATATTGGCTTTCCCCGACCCCACCACATTCCTCCAGCAAACTTGGGGCAAAGACTTTCATCTTTTGGTTCAATGACATAACAATCCCAATGTCAACTCCATCTCCTTTCAGGTCTCTGGTTCTCTGTTGGGCTGCTATGATTGTAGCTACCATAGGACCTTGTCTGCCTGGCACCAGAATCTTTTGTCTTAAAGGACGCCTTACATTTGCTTGCTGATTCTTCTTTGAAGACCATGAGGATTCTCCTTTTCTGCTGATGGATATGCTTAATTTAATGGTGAGACTAGTCAGCCCCCTTATGGATAGGCTTAATGACCCTATTTATATATCCTTGGCAATCCATATGGCAAAATCAAAGTCAATGGCTAGGAAAGCCACTTTGAACACTAAGCCTTTAATATCACACGTCGTCATAAACAGAGAGTTCTGATGGCCTATTCCATAGGTATTTGTACTGCTAACCCAACATGACAATTCTCTGAAAATTCAAATCTTCCTGCCACTCCACAAGAGAAAATGAGTAATGTCTTATACAATTTATAGTCCCCTGAAAACCCCTGAAAGGCTATCTTTAAGTTAGTTCCAACATGATAGCAATAAGTAAATGACAGTCCAGGAAAACACAAATTTTTGAAACATACTTTTTGTCGCTGTTATGAACCATCAAGTCAGAACCAACTCACAGCGGCCCCTTCAGTGGGGCTTTGGAAGCAGTAATCACACCAGGGGACATTGTCTATTTTTTTCTGGCAAGTAACTGGTGAACGTGGTCTGCACACTCTTGTGTTGGCAGCACAACTCCTTCCTCTTTAGCCATCAGAGAGAGCTCTTTTCATTGTTTTTAGGTGCTATCAAGTCAAATCCTAGATAGAGCAACCTGGTATACAGTAAACCAATATTCTGTTGGATCCTGAGTCACCTGAACAATGTTTCCATATTTGAGCCCCTTATTGCAGTCACTCTGCCAATCCACATTATTATGAGTCTTCTTTTTTACTGACCCTCTATTTTAACTATGTCAACAACCCTAGTCAGCTATTTCAGTTTATAACCACTGAAAATGTGCTAGGAGCTTACCTGTGAGTTCGTTGGGACTCGATGTCACATCACAACATTTCACCAAACATCATTTTCTTCTTTAGGAGTTAGTTCCCCCTGTTAAAAATACCCAAAACATATGAGAAAACAAATTTTCACCATCAACCCCTCCAAGGAGTGTTGTCTTTAATTATGTCAAGATTTTTTTTGTTCTTGAAAAATGTGTTTATACTTTTGGCATCTCATATGTAACCTGTGTAATTATTGTATTTTATATTATAAGTTTTCCTTTGTGTATGATACAGCATTGGGAACATTTTTTTAATCTCAAAATGAACAAATAACTGTATTTTGGAAGATGGATTACGATTTGTCAATTTCAAGAGAACCTAAAATTAAAATTTCCGTTGATAAAAAAATCTTTTTTTACTTGGGAATAATAATATTTTTATATACTGATAATGAAAGTTTTTATTACGTGAACAAAATGTCTAATAAATGTGTCACGAACCAAGTAAAAAAAAAATTTAATCTTTTATACTGCTGTATGTCAAAGTCTCCAGTTCTAAGTTAGGTGTTCTTGGTGTGTGAACTGATTTTTTATTAAGTCCAACAGCTTCTAAGTTTTCATTTTAATTTTATTATAAAAACTGATATGTTCTTTTAAAATAAAAGAATGAAAGATTAGATAATGACATGTTTTATATACTGAAGTAAATAGACTTTTAAAGGATTCTATAACAGAATCAGTTATAGTTTGAATTGTCCCCACCTCCTTCATAAAAATAAAAAAAAAAGTAAATCCCGTCTGCCATATTAAAGATTATAATGTCAGGATGGATGATTATTTGGGAATAACTTTTTTGATATAATAAAAAAAAACAGTATCTATCTAAGAAGTGCCTTAAATTACTCTTTTTAATAATATTAAAGAATAAAAAACAAACAAACGAGCTAACGAGGAACCAACCACATGAAGATTATCCAGGATTAAAGTTCAATAGAGAGAAAAGTCTTCCTCCAACGTCAACAAAGAGTGGGAGAAATCCCCACGACTGGCAAGCTGTAGTCAGATTTTCAGTGTCTTTATTACGGAAAAAAAAATTTTGCTTGATAAAATCACTCACTTGTTATAACATCACTAATAAAGAAAGGATATATACTAATCTATGTGTTATATTTCAACTTAAAAAATGTATCTTTAACAAAATATTTTAAAAAGTGACAACCTGAAAGTGTCAGAATTTTATTTTTTCACTTCAAAGATGGTAAAATAAATATATTCTCAATTCAAGTTCCGTTAATATATTTCATAGAAACAGAAGAATTAGAACCCATTTTATAAGAAAAAGAAACACTGAATAAACAAAGTACTACAGAAAAAGAAAAACAAGTACAAGTCATTACACTCCCTGATTTCGAAAGCTATTTTACAGCCATCATAATTAAGTTTGGTACTGGTATAGCTTTAAATTCGTAGATCACTGGAAAAGAACTGAGAACCCAGAAATAAATTTTTCCACCTATGGACATCTGTTCTTTGACAAAGAAATGAAATTCATTAAATGTAAAACAGTGTCTTTAATAATTGGTACTGATAAAACTGGCTATATATTTGTATCAAATTGAAACAAGATCCATATCCCACAACATATATGGGAAACCTAACCTAAAAACCTAGGAATGAAACCTAAAATTATATAGGTTGTACATAGTCTGTTAGCCTAATGGTAAGGAATTGTGAGGACAAGCTAAGGGTAAATTGTTGAAGGTGCTTTGTGGGAGAAAGACAGACAATCTCTCCCATGCTATTAACTTCTTCAAATAACCCACTGGAGAGTAGACTTTGAATTGGTTCTGACTTGAAGATACACAATAACAATATATAGTTTGTCAAAGAAACTCTGATAAATTTAGAAGCCTTAATATATAGCATAAATAGAATTTTAATATGACTGAAAATTCATGATCAGCAGATGATAAACTAGATGATTGAGATCACCTAAAAATCAAAATTTAATGTGCATCCAAAGATTTCTCCAAATCAGTAAACAGACAGTGAAAAAATATTGGCAATATCATGTCTCATAAAGGGCTAAATTCTGAAAATAAAAGAAATTCTCAACATCACAACAAGAAAAACAACTCAATGAAAAAATGGGTAGATTATGTGAAAAGATGCTTTATTATATTAAAGAAGACAAGTCTATGAAGATGTACTCAAGACTATGAGTTAGAATAGAAATGCAAATCAAAATAATAATGACACATACTGTCATGTTGCTGTTGTTAAGTTTCATCGAGTCGTAGACAATTCATGGATGCCCTGTGAATGAAAGACTTGAACGCTTGTATAATTTTTGTCGTGTCTCCATGTTCATGGAGTTTCTGGAGGCAAGCCATTCCAGAAGTGGATGCCAGCCCTGCCTCCAAGCTTGTCTTAATTGGGAAACTCCAATTTTCCCAATTAACACTCTCCTCCATGGTAACCATTATTGCATTTGACACATCAGAGTCAGTGTTTGGCATCACAACCACGAGTTACCTCTGTACAGCAAATGGACAGACCAGTTTTATACCACTTAGAAGAATGTTTGACAAAAACAAAACCAAAACAATTAAAATCAGGCTTGAGGAATGCAGATTAAAGTCATTCAATTTTGGCTTGGTAGCATCACTTTCTCTATCCACTTGGTCATTTGAGCTCATATTCACAGGGAATGGTAAAGGACACTTTGGCAAAGGAGATTAATCAGAACTGGTTTTGACAAGCACTGTGGCAATGGGACAATTAAAACGGACTTTCGAGGAGGAAAAAAAAAAGAGGGATGAAATGGGGGGGGGGGTCCTAGAGAAAATAGTGCCACAATGAATGAATGGAAATCCAAAATCTCTGTAAATGTTCATTAAAATTAATAAAATAAAATTTAAAAAATATATCGAAGTTTCCATTTTTCTACATTCATGCAAACATTTGTGGTTTAATGTATTATTGGACTGATCTCCAAGAATCCAAAAAGAAATCAATCCACCTTTGATATATTGGTATGAATTTCAGCTCTTATTCCATCTTTCCATAGCTTAAACTTAAACAGTATTACTTGTTTGCTTAAATAATCATTTTCTGACTAGGCTGCTCTCCAAAGCAAATATGACTGGACTCATAATTCTTTTGCGAAATTAGACTCTTCCAGAAATGAACTCCCTGGACAAAAGTTCAATACACCTTTAATAAAATGCACTAATTCTCTTGGAAAACACAATGCTTTCAAGCCAATTCAACAACATTGCCCTATATAGCTACACAGTGGTTGAACATCTAAATAAAAGCATTTGCGTAGAATGAGAACACCAGTAAGTAAAAGGTAGCTCTTTCATAAGTTTATGGATTTATAGCATAAATGACTTCTCTTATTTTTCTTCTATCGGTCTTATATTTTCCTTAATAGCAATATATTGCCCCTTTACTCTTCACATGCCTGAACCTTGGGCATTCTTCATTTTATATGAACTAGCAAATGTTATGTCCTTGAGCCCTCCGTTAACATCCTTGAGAATAGCTTCTACCACTTTTCACAGTATATACAAACTTTATTCTACTGTTTAAACAGATATATCTCAGAGCAGACTGATTTACAATACTTTGAACATTTGAGTGGCTGGATTTTTCAAATGGTTAATTAAGCAGTTTGTGCAAATAGTTAAACACTCAATTTGCCAACAGTTGACAATTCAAACTTAGTAGAAGTATTAAAAATCATAGTCCTGGAAAACTACTTTCAAATGGTCACTCATTTACTCATAGTCTTCAAGTTAAAGTCAACTCATGCCTGGCCCTTCAACAGGTTTTCAGAGGCTCTAAATCAGATAGGATAATTTTGTTCATGTTCTTCCCTGTGAGCTGCTGATAAATTTGTAACGGGCCACCTATAGGTGAGCACCATGACTTCCTAAAGTCAGTGCCACTAGACATCTGCTTTGATACTGAGATACTAATAATTGTGTCCTTTTTTGTGTGTGCTTGGGTTTTTCACTTTGGTTTTGTGGCTTGTTTGTTTTTTAAAGACTTTTTCAAAAGGTGACAACTTTGAAAACACTATGAAGCTTTTTTATAATACACTACACACACGGAGTAACATTGAATTGAAATTGACTTGTTGGAAGTGAATGAAAACCATAGCAACTTTAACTATTTTATGAATCAGCGAATTCACACATGAGGCTGGAATTGGCCGTGAGAAATTTAAAAATATATAAAGAGGCTATATATTTTTGAAATATTGAGAAACAATGTAAACTGCCATTGTAGTTGTTTTTGCTTTATTTCTTACAGATATTAAGTCTCTACATTTAATAAATTATGAAATTACTACTATTTCACAAAAACAAGCACACTCATCTCAAACTCATTGCCTAGGACTTGGAACTGACTCAAAGCTGATCCTGCATTTGGATACCATGGTTGCAAATCACAAAGGTGAAGAGTGCCTTTCTTTCTCCTGTAAAACTGATAGTAAGCTGTAACTTTCAGAGGGGCATATTTGAATTAGCATTGCAATTCCCTAGTCTCTGTACAACTAGAATTCTCATTTATATGGATTTATTAAAATACAGATATTTAAAAATAATACACAGACATAGAGACACAAAGACAATCGTGCAGACATGTTTCCCTCTATCTTTTAAGATAATATATGCAGGAGTGTCATCCACTTCCTAAACAACATGCTTCCAGAAACTCTATGAACTTTGATAAATGTTGATATTTGTAGAGGGGCTTCAGGCCTTTTCTTCATAGGGTCACTATGAGTCCTGCTCAACTCAAAGGCAGTCAACAGCATCAACAATGATTATATATTTCTAAGAAAATCCTCTGGACTTAGAATGAGAAAAATAGTGGTTTTAAATACATATATATATTCTTTTTCCTATGAATCTATAACTTTCAAAATAGTTTAATAAATTGTCAGTATTCTTCTCCAACACAATGGGAAAACATCAATTCTTTTCTCATTCTTATTCATTGTACAGCTCTCAGATTCAGAACAAGTGATTGAAAAGAACATGGCCTGAATCAGATGCACCTTAGTCTTCATACTGATATAATTGCTCCTCAATGTATCTCTAGATCTTTTCCAGCGCAATGTATCTCTAGATTTCCTGACCTCTTGCACCTAGGGTGTTGATTGCGGATTCAATAAGGGGAAGTCATTGACACTTTCAATATTTTTCCAGCTAGTATGATGTTGCCTATAGGTCCATAGGTGAGAATTCTATTCTTTCTTGACATTGAGATGTAATCCAAATTGAAGTCTATAATCTTTGATATTCTTCAGCAAGCGTTCCAAGTCTGCCTCACTTTCTTTTTTTTTCCTCATTCTTTACTGAAGTCTTGTTATTATGAAAGGAATGCAAACATGTATCTTTTTTTACAAGGATAATTGTATTACACACATACACACGCACATGTAAACACACTCTTCTCCAGTGCCCTTGACCTTCCAAATCTTCAATCAACATCGATCACATTAACCTTTTGCACCATGGTTTCCAACAGTCCTGAGGCATCTTGCTCATATGCTCTGACCGACTTTGCCCCTTACTCTGCTGTCTGACTGAAGACTGATGTTTCCAAGAGGAGGGTGAGGGTTACTGAATTTGATCCCAGAGTTGGACTCCTCCAATACTGGGTTCTAAATTATCATCTTCAAGTCTCCATCAAAGAGGCCTCTTGCAGGACTCAGAACAGATGCTATATACAGTGGATTCTTCAGCAGGTTTCCCGCGCAACCTTGTGAAAGTGTGTCTGTCTTTTCAGTAAACATCATTAAGGTTTATCACAGGAGTTAACAAAGCAGCTTAGTTTAAAATACCATCTAGGACTTTGCACACTTTAAACAATGTTTAAAATAACACACCCAGCAACTGGGAAGGCCAGCTGTCCTCAGGCCCTGCTCATTTCTTAATCCATTGTCATTAGTCAATTCCAACTCATAGGACAGGGCAGAACTGCCCCATTGGGTCCTAGGGCTACCAGTCTTTATGGAAGCAGTCGGTAACACCTTTCCTCTTGAAGTGGATGGTGGATTTGAACTGTCAACCTTTCCATTATCAGTCAAGTGCCTTTAGCCATTGCATCACGTGGAGCCAGAACTGTTGTCACTGAATAGACTCCAACTCACAGGGACCTTGTCCCACAAAGTGGACCTGCCCCGTACAATTTACAAAGCTGTGATCTCTACAGAAGCAGACTGCCTCATCCTTTCCCTTGAAGTAGCTCCTGTGTTCAAACTACTAAAATTAATTTTTTTCATTGCCAATCACTTTAGCCACTGTACCACTTGGCCCTTTCACATGCCTGACCTCCCACAAGAGGAGAGATTGAAGGCCAGAAGCTGAAGGTGCCCAGCAGGATTTGACCATAGTGAAAGAGGTGGGGTCCACAGTGTCTGAGCCTTGTTGTTGCCTACTCAATGTGTTTCTCAAGTGTACAGACAGAGAATGGGCATTGAGAAAGGGAGGATGATATAGCTCTGGAAGGTTCCTGAAGGTTCTCTTTACTCAGTACTTGTAGCTCAGTGGTAAAGTAACCACCTTCCACATGGGAGAACTGGGTTCAGTTCCCAGACAGTTCACCTCATGCACAGTCACCACCATCCGTCAGTGGAGGTTGTGTATGCATGATTCTGGGCAGGATCCAGCAGAACTTTCAGATAACTGTAGACTCAGAAGAAAGACTTGGCAAATTACTTCTGAAAGCCAGCTTCTGGAAACACTAGATCCCAACAAACTGATCCCCAAGGAAGAGGGAGGTTGTGTGGAGCTTTCACATCAGACATTAATGTATTTTTAATAATGGCATGAAGTCATATTCAGGTAGGGTGATGATTGAGTGACATTTTACAAAGCATATTACTTTTTTTGAGATTTTTTTCCCATTTAATTTTTTTTCTCATTCATGCATTGTTGTACATTTTCTTCCCTGTCTATCCCTCCCCCTAGTTAACTTTTCTCTTTGAAAGAAAAAAAAAAATTCATTGTTATACAATCCCTCACCCACACTCTCCCAAGTTCACAGACCACTTTACTAGCCATTCCTTTTTCTGGGATCATTTCATGAAAATAATACCTAATCATATATTTCTTTTAAACAGTTCTCTCCTTCATCTGTTACAATGCAGTATACATTATTTATCCCTTCTTTCCATAGGTTCCACTCAACCCCAAGGTCAGTCCCTTTTTACAACAGTGGCACTATTCAATATTTCACTTTTTATGACTGAGATATTCACTCAGCATAATGTCCTCCAGGATCACCCATTGTGTACAATATTACATGAGTTCCTTGTTTCCACTGTATGAATATACCACAGCTTCTCCATCTATCCATTTGTTGATGGGCCCTTGGGTTGTTTCCAACTCTTTGCTATTGTGAACAAAGCAGCAATAAACATGGGTGCATATATTTACTTGGATGACAATTATGGTTTCTTTAAGGTATATTCCCTGTGTTGCAATTGCTGGGTCAAATGGTATTTCTATTTGCAACTTTTTTGAGAAAGTGCCATACTGCCTTCCAGGTGGTTGCACCATTTTACACTTCCATAAACAATGGAACCTCCACAACCTCCCCAGCATTTTTTGTTTTCTACTCTGTTGAATTTTGCTGTTCTTGCTGGGGTGAGATAATATTTCATAGTTTTTTTTAATTTGCATCTCTCTTAGACCTAGGGATTTTGAACACTTCTTCCTGTGTTTGTTTGCCATCTGAATGTCATCTTTGGTGAAGTGTATGCTTATATCCTGTGCCCATTCTTTAACTGGGTTGTTTATCTTGTTGTGACCCTCCAGTATTCTATAAATTCTAGATCTAAGTCCCTTGTCAGACATGTCATTGCCAAGTATTTTTCCCCACTCTGTGGCTTCCCTTTTTACCTTGTTGGAGAAGTTTTTGGATGTGCATAGAGATTTGATTCTTAGAAGGTCCCATTCATCAATTTATACTCTCATAGTTGTAGATTTTTCAGGATGCTTGGAAGACTGTTTAAGTTGTGCATTAGGATTCTAAAATTTTTCCAAACTTTTCTCTAATGAAGTTTATAGTCCTTGGTTTTAGACCTAAGGCCTTGATCCACTTTGAGTTAATTTTTGTATATGGACTGAGGTGTGGATTTTGCTTGAGCTTTCTGCAGGTAGTTTTCCAATTTTGCCAACACTATTTATTTAAAAGGCTGTGGTTTCTCCAATTAATTGTTTCAACTCCTTGTTAAACATCAGTTGGCCATAGGTAGATGGGCTGATATCAGGATTCTCAATTCTATTCCATTCATTGATAAATGTGTCTGTCATTGTACCAGTACCACATTGTCTTCAACACCATGGCAGTGTAATAGGATTTGAAATCAGGGAATGAAATGCCTCCTAACTTGTTTCTCTTTTTAAGGAGTGCTTTGCTCATTTGGGGCCTCTTTCCAATCCAAATAAAATTGGAGATTGGCTATTCCATCTCCTTAAAGAATGGAATTGGTATTTGTATTGGGATTGCATTGAATGTGTAAATTGCCTTTGTTGGTATTGTCATTTTCACAATATTGAGTCTTCCTATCAATGAGCAAGGGATATTCTTACAATTATCCAGGTCTCTTTTTGTTTCATGTAATAATATTTTGTAATTTTCTTTGAATAGATCCTTTGTGTTTCTTGTTAGTTTTACTCTCAAGTATTTAATCTTGTGAGTAGCTATTGTGACGGGTATTGTTTTTCTTAGCTCCAATTCTGTATAAAAGAGAGATTCAACTGATTTTTGTATGTTTATCTTCTATCCTACCGCTTTGCTGAATTGGTCAACTATGTCCAGTAGTTTTCTTGGTGAGTCTTTAGTGTTTTCTAGGTACACTATCATATCATCTGAATCTAGAGATAATTTTAGCTCCTCTTTGCCAATTTGGATGCCACTTATTTCTTTCTTTTGTCATATTGCTATCACTAAGATTTCTGATACAATATTGAATAGGAAAGGTGATGGGGGCATCCTTGCCTAGTTGCTGTACTCAATTGGGATGTCTTTAATCTCTCTGTACTGAGGACAATGTTGGCTCTTGGGTTTGTGTATATACTTCTCACTATGTTGAAATATTTTCCTCTAATCCTATTTTGTTGAGTGTTTTAATCAGGAAAGGTTTTTTAAAATTTTGTCAAAAGCCTTTTCTGCATCAATTGATAGGATTGTGTGGTTCTTATTCTTTGATTTGTTAATATGATGAATTACATTGATTGTTTTTCTTATGTTGTACCATCCTTGCATTCCTGTTATGAATTCCACTTGGTCATGGTGATTTTTTTTTTATGTACTGTTGGATTCTATTGGCCAGGATTTTATTCAGGTTTCTGAATCAATGTTCATGAGAGATATTGGCTTATCATTTTCTATTTTGGTAGTGTCTTTACCTGGCTTTGGTATCAAGAATATGGTTGCTTCATAGAATTAGTCTGGAATAATTCTTTTGCTATTTCTGAAATAGTTTATATAGGATTGGTGACAGATCATCTGTGGATGTTTGTTAAAATTAACTTATAAAACCATCTGGTCCAGAGTTCTTATTTTTGGCTGGAAGTTCTTTTATTATATTTTCAATTTTTTTTGTAGTGCATCTGTTCAGGTGCTCGATTTAATTTTGTGTCAGTTTGTTTGTGAATTTCTAAGTATTTGTCCATTTCCTCTAGGTTTTCATATTTGTTTCAGTATTGTTTTTCATATTATTCCATTGTAAGCCTTTTAATTTTAGTTGGTTCTATTGTGATGTTGCCCATTTCATCTTTTATTTGGTTTATTTGTTCCTTTCCTTCTTTTCCTTTGTTAGTTTTGCTAGTAGTTTATCAATTATATTGACCTTTTCTAAGAACCAACTCTTTGTTTTGTTGATAGTTTCAACTGTTTTTCTGTTTTATTAATTTTGCTCTAATTTTTATAATTTAAGGTTTCTTGGTGGGTGTCGGGTTTTCTTGCTCTTCTTTTTTAATTTGTTAGAGATGTTGAGTTTGAGAGTCAATGGTCATTTTTTCCCCTGCCTTTTGATGTGCTTGCTTATTGCTACAAATTGTCCACTGATTACCACCTTGGCTGTTTCCCAGAGATTTTGGTAAGTGGTACTTTCATTGTCATTTGTTTCAAGAAACTTTTTAATTTCTTTTTTTTTAAACCTGGAGAAAGGATAAATATGTTTCAAGTGTTCATGTCTTTTGTTCATAGGGTTGTTATGACTCACCTACAACTTGACAGCACATAACAAAAACAATAACACCATAGAAAAAGATCAGTTGGCCTAATGGACAGAAAGAGATGCTATCAAGCCAAAGCTGAGTGACTTAAATCAGGGGCTCTCAGGCCTGGTTTTAACACTTTTGGGTCAAACATTCCTTTAGGTCCTATAGCCCTAGTCTTTCCACTTGCTGCACAGAGGTAACTCGTTGTTGATATGAAGCTGAACACTCTGACACTGATGTGTCAAATGCAAGAATGCTTACTCATGGGTGACAGTGTTTGATGGAGCTCCCAATTAAAATAAGCTTGGAAGGAGGAGTGTAATCCACTTTCGAAAAAGCTTGCCTCCAGAAACCCAATGATCCTGCAGAAAGTATGAAAAATTTTCAAGTGTTCATGTCTTTCATTCACAAGGTATCATGAGTCACCTATGATTAGATGGCACTTAAGAACAACACACAATACCCACTCATATTCTATCAGGGTGTTGTTCAGCATCTAAATGTATAGTTGTTTCTCCTTTATCCTCTAGTTATTAATTTGTCATTAATCTGAGAAGTATCTGAGAAGATACTTTGTATTATTTCTAAGTTTTTTTAAATTTATTGTTGTTGGCCTTGTGAACTAAAATGTGACCTATTCTGGGGAATTTTCCGTGCACATTGGAAAAGAAGATATACTGTGCTTTGTTGTAGTGCATTACCCTCTAAATACCTATGAGATCGAGTTGGTTTATTATGTGGTTAAATTCTTCAGTATTTTTGTTAAGTTTCTTTCTGGTAGTTCTGTCTTTTCTTGAGAGTGGTGTATTGAAGTCTCTAACTACTATAGTACTCTTGTCTATTTCCTTTTTCATTTTTGTTAAGGTTTGTTTTATTTATTTTGCAACTCTTTCATTTGATACATAGATATTTATTATTGTTATAATCTCTTATTCTATTGACACTTTAAGAATTATGTAGTGACTTTCCCTCTCCTCACTTTAAAATTCATTGTATCAGAGATTGCTCTCACTGCTTTTCCTTTTATTAGTTGCCATTTGCTTGGTATATTTTTTTGCCATCCTCTTATTTTTAGTCTGTCTTTATCTTCATTTTTCAGGTGTGTCTCTTGTGGACAGCATCTCTCTCTTTTTTTTTTTTTTAAATATGGAACGTTTCACGAATTTGCATGTCATCCTTGTGCAGGGGCCATGCTAATCTCTGTATCGTTCCAATTTTAGCATATGTGCTGCCGAAGGGAGCACTGGACAGCATCTTGATAGATTTTAGTTTTTTATTCAATCTGCTACTCTTTCTTGCTCCAATAGTGCATTTAAAACATTCATATTCATGGTGTCTATTGTGAGGCAAGGTTTTACACTATCATTTTGTTGAGTTCTTTTTGTTGGTGTGGCTAGTTACTGGCACCTCTGAAAAGAAGGTTTTCTTTCTGTTTCTTGAAATCCTGGTCTGTTTTTACAAACTCTCTTAGTTTCCGTTTCTCTGGGAATATATTGATCTCTCCTTCATATTTGATGGGCAATTTTGATGCAGATGACCCAACTTTGCTCGCTGAAACTGAGGACCTCATGCACTTACTGCAGAGGGTCAAGGACTGCAGCCTTCAATATGGACTGAGGCTCAATGTCAAGAAAACAAAAATTCTCACCACTGGACCAATCGGTAGTATCAGGATGGATGGTGAAGTGATTGAGATTGTTCACAGCTTCAGTTTGCTCAGCTCCACGGTCAACACTCTTGGCACCAGTAGCCAGGAAATAAAAAAATGAATTGCATGGGAAAGACTGTGGTTAGGGACCTCTCTAAAGTACTCAAGAGCAATGGTGTCTCTCTGGAGATTAAGGTGTGCCTGATACAGGTAATGGTTTTTGCAATCACTTGTTATGCATCAGAGAGTTGGACAATGACTAGGGAGGATAGAAGGAGAATTGCTGCCTTTGAGCTGTGGTGCTGGAGAAGAGTATTGAATGTACCATGGACTGTCAAGAAAACAAACAGATTCATCGTGGAAAGGATTAAATCAGGCTGCTCCTTGGAGGCAAGGATTCTGGGGCTTCGCCTGACATATTTTGGACATGTTCTAAGAAGAGACAGGTCTTTAGAGAAGGACATCATACTGGGTAGAGTAGAGGGACAGAGCAGAAGGGGAAGACCCTCTATGAGGTGGA
Source organism: Elephantulus edwardii (assembly GCF_000299155.1). Taxonomy (NCBI): domain Eukaryota; kingdom Metazoa; phylum Chordata; class Mammalia; order Macroscelidea; family Macroscelididae; genus Elephantulus; species Elephantulus edwardii. The sequence goes on along the minus strand of NW_006400238.1, from coordinate 315,120 downwards.
TTGATTCAGTGACTGGGGTAATCGGGATGGGTGTGTCAGAGGCAATGAGATTGGCACAGGATAGAGCACGGTTTAGGGCTGTTGTACATAGGGTCGCTATGAGCCGCAAACGACTCGACCGCACATAACAACAACAACAACAACAACATAATGTTCTTGGTTGACAATTGTGTTCTATAACTGTTTGATAATGTCACTCCTCAGTCTTCTTGCTTGCATGGTTTCTTCTGAGAAATCAGCAGCACTTCGGCTCATCTACTCTTCCTTATACGTTACTCTTTGTTTCTCTCTTGCTGCTTTCAGAATCCTCTCCTTATTTTTGCTTCTGGAAAATTTGACTATGATGTACCTTGGTGTTTTCCTTTTGGTGTGTATTCTTTATGTTGTTTGCTCAGCTTCTTGAATATATATTCTCTCATTCTTCATTATTGCTGGGAAGTTTTCATCTACTAATTCTTCCGTAACTTTTCTGATTTCTTTACTTGCTTATTCCTGTTCTGGGATTCTGATACTGTGCATGCTATTTCTCTTGATGGTGTCCCACATTATACTTAGGTTTTCTTCTTTTTCCTTCTCTTTGGATTCTGCATTGTTGCTCTAGCATATCAGTGGTGATAATTCTATCTTCTGTTTCACTGGTTCTGTGTTCCATCTCTTCAACTCTGTGTATATGTCCCTCCATCATGTTGACAGCATCTGAGACATTGGACCTCATACTGTGGATTGTGTTTTGTTTGTTTGTTTGTTTGTTTGTTTTTCCAGAGCCTCTACTGTCTTGTGTTGTGTTTTTTTTTTTAATCTGTGTTGTTTTGATTTTTTTTAAGATCCTCCTGGTTTTTGTTTGCAGTGTCCTGTAATTCTTCAAGTTTGTCTTTCACTCATAGAATATATTCGATTATTTTTCTTTTGAATTCTGTATCAGAAAGTCCCATCAGATTTTCTGGTTTCATGAAATCCATTGATATTATTTTTCTATTTGAGGGGTGAAATCTTGCTTTGGGCTTGTTTAGGGTGTGATATAGCCTGCTTCTTTTATGACATTGCCGTGGTAGAGATTTTCATGCCTGAGGCAATGATAGGTTCTTGATTTGAAGTGAATGTTCCAGAAGAGGACGGAGCAGGAAAGTTTCAGTTGAAGCGTGCAAAAACAGCCTCTTTTGTTTATAAGTGTTGCAGAGGAAGGCTTTCCAAAATAAACACAGTTAGCTGTCTAGACCTGAGGAGATGCAAGGCAGAGTATAGAAGCATGGACAGGGGCACAGGGAATGGGCATGGGTATGGGGCATACATGCAGGGTGCAGGGTACAGGGTGTAGATTGCAGTGCAGGGCACAGGCCTGGACATGGAACATGAACACAAACTCATGCAGAGCACAGGGTATGCACGCAGGTGGACACTGGGTGCTTCAAGGGCCAGCATACAAGCAAAATTGCACTGTTTAGGCACGAGAGAGAACCTTCTTTGGTTTCCAGCTGTCAGTCCCACCTTAAGCAGCCCACTTTTGGTGGCACGCTTCTGAAAGCCTGGTTCATCCTTGCTCTGGTCCATCCTTACGCCCTCAAATCCTCCTCACTTTCAGCAAGCAATTGTGTCATCTAGTAAGTTGATGATGAGTCTCCTTGGGAATGTGATGCCACATTCTTCTTCATGAAGTCCAGCTTCTTAAGTGATTTACTTAGCACACAGTTTGAATAGGTATATAGAGAAGATGTAACAGTGATGTATATCTTTTTTTTAAAAAAAATTTTTTCAAACATTGTATTCCCTTGCTCTAATCAGGCAACTGCCTCTTGCTCTAGGTATAGATTTCTAGTGAGCACAGTTAAGTGCTTTTTAGTAACTTCCATTTGAGCTCTACCTCTAATATTATAACTATTCATATTATTCTATTGTTCATAAGGTTTTTAGAGGCATTCTATTTGAGAAGAGGATGCATTGCATCCTAGTCAATCTTAATGTAGGAATTCTGCTGAAGCATGTTCACTATGGATGATGCTTTTGGAATTCAATACACCAGTAGCATAGCTTGTTCCATTAAATACTGGTCATATTATGACCAATGTTAAAATTCTTACTTTTTATAATATTAGAGAAATCCCACATGTCAAGATGATCCAATCATATAGGCTAGCTCAGTATCCAGTATCTATAAGAAAGTATTTATTTTTATTAGTAGTAAAATTTTAAAATGTTTGCGTGGCACTGCAAATTAAAAGGTAATTATTAAACAAAGCATTGGTATTTTAGAGCATCCTGGTAGTTTTAATCACTTTACAAGTATTAATTTATATTATTCACTCAAATCTGTAGGAGTAGGCATCAGGTTATTGTTTTCTCCATTATTTTCTCCACAGGGGGAAACTGTGGTACAAATATCATTTCTTGATTTCATAACATTATTCAGGGATATGCATATAATTAGCTTTTAAAAACAGAAAATAGCTCTACTAAAATGTTGTGCTAACCACTCTACATAATATGTTTAATTTATTTCTGTTTTCTAGTAAAGCTCTCCAATTTTAAATTGTTGCTGTTGCTATCATGGGCTATCAAATCAGAACTGACCCATAACTGACCTTCCAGCAGGTTTTCTGAGGTTTTTAAACTCTCACAAGGATATTGCCCATCCTTGTTCCATGGAGTAGCTGGTGGATTCTACCACATGCCTTTGGGATTGCAACACAGCTTCTTGCCACTAGAAAATTACACTATTTTTAATAAATTACTAAAGCTAAAGAAAATTAAAACAAATCTACAGGAAACAAAATTTGATGCCCCTCAAATTGCAAAACCATCTCTGGAGTTTGAGACTTTGAACACTCACTCATAAACAAAGACCAGATGAGCTTTTTGAAAGATATTAAGAGTATTATCCATGAAAAATGCAAAAAGTTATTAAAATGACTGAAGAATATACTGTTTTCAAGAAAAATGTGTAAATAAGCTAGTAGGGGATAAAAAGACTGAAGAAGAAGAAAAAGAAAAGACAGAGAAGTATGTCAGATGATAAGACTCTGCCTGTTGCACTAGAGTGTCAAGAAGCCAAAACAAAGGGAAGAAATCAAGAAATTAAGGAGCTGAACAGAATACTTCAAAAGGGCAGTGTTAGAAGACAAAGAATTATACTGAAATGTGCAAAGAGCTAGTCATAAAATCAAAAGGGGTGATCTCACTCAGCATTTCTTAAGCTCAAGAAACTTAAAAACATATTTAAGCCTAGAGTTCCAATACATAAGGATGCTGTAGGCAAAATATTAAATGTTCCAAGAAGCATTACAAGAAGATGGATAGCGTAGACAGAATAAAAATTAATTGGCTGACACAGAAGAATTTCATTAAACAACATGTGAGCAAGAGCCTGTGATGATAAAGAAGTTCAATCTGCTCTGAAAGAATTGTCAAAAAACAAGGCCCAAAGGATTGACGGCATACCAATTGATATATGTCAACAAGCAGAAACGGGACAAAATACATATGTACTTAACAAATTGTGCCAAGAAATCTGGAGGGTAACCACCTTGCCAACTGACTGGAAGAGATTCATAATTGTTTTAATTCCAAAGAAAGGTGGCCTGACAGATTGCAGAAATTATCAAACATAATCATTAACATCACATGCAAGCAACATTCTACTGTAAATGATCAAAAAATGACTGGAACGGTACACTAACACAAAACTGCTAGATGTGCAGGCTAGATTTAGAAGAGGCCATGGTTTTAGGGATACGATACGTAATGTTAAATGGATTTTGGCTGAAAGCAGAGAGAACCAAAGGAATGATTTTCTGTGTTTTATTGACTATGTAAAGGCATTTGACTCTGTGGATTACAACAAACTGTGTCTAACTCTGAGAAGAATGAGTATCCCAGAGCATTAATCATGTTTATGCAAAATCTACAGTTGGACCAGGTAGCAGTCATCCGAACAGAGCAAGGAAACATTGTATGGTTCAAAATCAGGAAGGGTATATGCCAGAGAGGTGTCCTATCTCCATACCTTTTAAATATATATGCGTAATAGATCAACCGGGAGGCTGGGAACTAAAAGGAAGTACGTGGCATCAAGATTGGGGAAGAATCATCAACAATCAGTGTTATGGAGATGACACAAACCTGTCTGCTGCAACGGAGGAATATCTTAAGTGCATGTTCCAAAAGGTCAAGGACTACAGCCTTAAATATGTATTGAAGCTCAATATTAAGAAAACAAAGATTGTCACACTGGGCCCTTCATTATAGGCAGTGAAGAGGATGAGATTGTTAACACCTTTTGGTTGCTTGTCTCCACAACCAACACTCTTGGTACCAGCAGCCAAGAAATAGAAAAAAAAATTGCATTGATAAAGTCTGCTGTTAGGGACATCTCCAGAATACTGAAGAGCACCCATGCCAGTCTGGAGACTAAGGTGTGCCTGATCCAGGCCATAGTCTTCACAATTCCTTGATATGCATCAAAAAGCTAGACAATGAGGAGGGATGATAGAATAATTGACGCTTTTGAGCTGTGATGCAGGGGAAGAGTATTGAATATACCATGGACTGCTAGAACAAACAGGTTCATCCTAGGAAGGGTGAGATTAGGCTACTCTTTGATAGCAAAGATTCCAAAGCTTCGTCTGACATGCTTTGGACATGTTACAAGGAGGGACCAGTCTTTGGAGAGGGACATCATGCTTGGGAGGCTGGAGGGACAGTGCAAGAGAGGAAAACCCTAAATAAGAGGGGTGGATTCAGTGACTAAGATAATGGGGTTATTGTCAGAGACAATAAAGTTGGCATAGGATAAAGCAGGATTAAGAGCTATTGTATATATTTGGTGTATGCATTTCTATGGTACATAACGACAACTATTGCTTTTGTGATCAATATAGCTGGGTAGGATGTTGCTATTGTTTATTGTTGTCAAGTTAAGCATGACTTATAGTGACTCTATGAACAAAAGACCTGAAGCCCCTCTATAACTATCGTCTTATTAAAAGTTCATAGTTTCCAGAGTCATGTAATTTAGGAAGGTTGAAATTAGTTATGGAATTACAAAACTAGAGTTGTTAGTTGATTTTAGGTACAACCAAGTTGAGTACAACTCGTAGCAACCCTATGAACAATAGATCTGAACCATGTCCTGTCTTGTGCCATCCTCACATTTCCTGACACTCTAGAGCCCACTGAAGAAATAACTGTAACAATCCACCTAGTTGATGTTCATCTTTTTTCCCTCACTGACCCTCTGACTTTCTGAACATGATGTCCACCTCTAAGGAATAATCCCTCCTAGCCACATGCCAAAAGTCACTCAGGATGCACTTTCTCAAAGACGTATTTGTTTGATTTTTTTTTTTTGTAGTCCATGGGATATTCAGTATACTTCTCCAACACCAGAGCTCAAAGACATCTATTCTTCGGTTATCTTCACTCTTTGTGGAGCTCTCCGATGCATAACAAATAATCAGAATGACTATGGCCTGAATCAGAAACATCTTAGTCCTCAAACCAACATCACTGCTTCTCACTTAAGTCCCTAATTGCAGACTTTGCCAGTTCAATATGTCCCTTGATTTCCTGAGTGTTGGTACCATGGATGTGATTGTGGACCGAAGTCAAATGAAGTTGTTGAAAGTTTCAAACTTTTCTCCATCTATTATTAGGTTGCCTATTGATGCAGCAGTAAGATTTTTTTTTGTTTTCTTCATATTGAGATGCATTCCATTTTGAAGGCTGTATTCTTTGATATTCTGGAGCAAGTGTTTCAAGTCCTCCTCACTTCCAGCAAGCAAGGTTTTTCCATCTGCATAATGCAGGTTATTGATGAGCTTCACTTGATCTTAATGTCACATTCTTTTTCATAGAATCCAGCCTTTCTGATGATTGCAAAGCATACAGATTAAATAAGTATGGAGAGAGAATACACCTCTGGTGCACTCCCTTCTTAATTTTAAATCATGTGATGTTCCCTTTTTCTTTGGTCTAAGTATAGCTTTCACATAAGTATAATTAAGAGTTCAGGGACTCTCATTCTTATCAATGTTAGCTATAACTTGTTGTGATCTACACAATCATATACCAGTGCATAGTTACTAAAGGATAAATAGACATTCTTCTGTTATTCCTTACTTACAGTCAAGATCGGTCTGATATTTACAACGATATTCCTGGCCTCACAGCCTCATCTAAAAACAGCTTGGACTTCTGTCATTTCCTTTTCTATGTAGTGTTCTAGCCATTTTTTTCATTGAAATAAGTTATTTGATATCCACTGATTCCCAAGAACTTTTTTTTTTGCAAATGCCTTAAGTGCACCTTCTAATTCCTTCTTCATTATCATTAACTCCTGTTTATATGATACTTCTGACATTTTTCAGTGTCAATCAATTCTTTCTGGTACAATGATTCTGTGTCTTCCCTCCCTCTTCTTTTGATCCTTCCAAGGTAATTCAATATATTCTCCAAAGCATCTTCAAACATTGTGACTCAAGACTTATATTTCTCAGTTCTCTCAGCTTGAGATATTAGAACAAGTGATTTTAGAGTCTCTTTTGACATCCACTTAAGTTGGCTTGGTTTTTTGTTTTGTTTTGTTTTGTTTTATTTTGTAATGAAGATATGAATATCATCCAACAATTTTTCTGATCTTTATCATTGGTGTTCAGTGCTTCAATCCTATTTTTAAGATAATTTTGAAATTCAAATGGAATAGATTCAAGAGCATATTTTAGTTCTCATGGATATGTTTTAAATTTTTTTGAGGGGCTCAATTTGAACCTGCACATGAGTAATTGATAGTCTGCCCCCACTGTCTACTCCTGCTGGACTGATGATATTGAGTTTCTCTAACAGAGAAAATTCCTTCTACAGATCCATTCAATCTGATTTCTATTCAGCCTATCATGTGAGATCCATCTGTAAAGTTGTCGTTTGTGCTTTTAAAAAAAGTTATTTGTGATGAATAAATCATTGAAAATAAAAAAAAATTGAATTATTGTCTGATTTTCATCACCAAACCCATGTTTTCCAATTATTATTCCTTCCTCATTGTGTCCAATGTTTCATTCCAGTCACCAGTTATCACTAACACATCCTGATTGCATGTCTGGTCAATTTTAGACTAAACTATTTGGTAACAATTTTTAATTTCTTCCTTTTTGGCATTAGATGTAGAATCATTTATTTGAATAACAGCAGGCTTTCTTTTCTGTGTGTAAATAATATCTAATCACTCACAATAGTGTGTTTTAAGATAGAACTTGAAAATGACTTTTTTACAAATGTATTATTAAATTTTATTAGTTTTAATGAACATTTACAGAGATTTTGGGTTCTCATTCATTCATTGTTGCACTGGAAAATGACTTTTTTAACTGTGAATGCAAAACTATTCTAGTGTTTATCATTCCAAGCGTAGTATATAATGTGATTATCTGATTCAAAGTGGCCAAAGATAGTCTATCTTATCTCATTACTGTTTCAAATGATGATGTTCATGTTCTTCATTTCATTTTTCACAGTTTCTAATTTTCTAATACTCAAACTTCATACATTCCATGCTCCAACTATTAAAGAAGATTTGCCATTATTTTTCCTCATTTTGACTGACTTCATCTAGGCTCTACCAGTAGTACTATAACTATTCACATTTCTCTACTGTTCATAGGGTTTTCAGAAGCCTGTTTAAGAAGTAGATGAATAATTGTACATCTTAGTCTATCTTAATCTGAGAACTCTGCTAAAACCTGTCTACCATGGATAACCTTTGTGGTATTTGGCATACTAGTAGCACAGCTGTCTATCACAGCAACCTACAAGTTATCTAGGTACAGCAAACTAGCAGACAGGTACTGTACCAATTAGAACAATGTTCTCCTCAAACACAACAAACTGACAATCTAGTTTGTGCTTGTAATAACAAATCAGATTTCATGTAAATTGGCTTTCACAAAGGCCAACTCCCCCCTCAGGTACTAATTGGTTTAAATAAGTTTTGGTTTAAACAATGCAATTGTTTACTTACATTTAAATTGTTTTACACAAATTTAATTAAATAAAAAATGACCAACGACAAAACAACTATGAGATATCATCTCACTCAAGTACAAATAGTAAAATTTAACAGAACAGCACACAGAAAATGGTTGAAATGTTGTGGAGAAACTGGAACCCTTATTCACTGTTGGTGGGAGTGTAAAATGGTGCAACCACTGTGAAAAGCAGTTTGACACTTTCTCATAAAGTTGGAAATAGAAATACATTTGACCCAGCAATTCCACTACTGGGAATATACCATATAGAAACAGTAAAAACCACCCAAACAGATATGTTTATTGTGGCTTTGTTCACAATATCAAAGAGTTGGAAACAACCCAAGTGCTCATCAACAAATGAATAGATAGAAAAACTGTGGTATACTCACACAATGGAATATTATGCTGCATTGAATAACAAGGAACTCATAAAATATTATACAAAATGGGTGACCGTGGAAGGCATTATCCTGAGTAAAATATTTGAGTTACAAAAAGACAAATATGGCATAATGTCACTGTTATAAACTAGGACTGACATGGGGCTAGGAGAAACTAAGAAAAGAGCATTAAAACAACATTGAAACAGACAACGGATAGACTGTATAAAAGAAATATATGATTAGGTATTATTGGCATGACGAGAGTCCAGAATAAGAGCTGCATAGTAAAGTGGTCTGGGGTTGGGGTGGGTGTCTGCATAACAATGAAATAATTTTTCCCAAAGAAAAAGCCATGGGGCTGGGGGGAGGGAGCGGGCAGGGAGGAAAATGTGCAACAATGAACGATTGAAATCCCACGTTCTATATAAACTTTCACTAAAATCTCAATTAAAAAATTTTTTTTAAAGACCAAAGAGCCTACACCTGATTGTTAATTAAATAAAGAAGACCTACTAGAACATGAATGATTGTTAAACAAAGAAAGAAACCTCCCTTCCAAAGTACAACTGCTTCAAACAAACTGGAGAGTTAACTAAAAATTAGGTCATAAAAGCTTTTCAGGTGTTGTTTTTATCTCAACCACTACTATTAGTTGTAGTTGTTGTTGATGTTGTTCATTGTCTTCAAGTCAAGAACATCTCATAGTAACCTTTATGAACGAAAGGCCTGAAGCTCCTCTACAACTATTGACATCTATAAAAATTCAGAGTTTCTGGAGGTGTATTATTTAGGAAATGGATGCCACTCCTGCTTAGTAAGAAGAGTGAATTATTTTCAACACATATGAAAGAATTTATTTTTAAAATATTTTAAATAACAGAAGACACAGTATTATTGATAACTTGTTGTAAGTAACTTGAAATAAAACATATCACAACATATTTGAGAATATTCTTGTTGTTGTTGTTTTGTTTGGGGATATTTATTGCCTTGTTTTTTTGTTTTGTTTTGTTTTGTTTTGTTTTGTTTTGTTTTGTTTTTTGTTCTGGTGGCTTACTGAGAAGGAATTTTGCTGCCATTATAAAAGTACACGGTTTGATTCTATGAGCTCCTCTGAGGGAGAAAGAACGGTATTCTCTTCAAGTGTGATTTACCTTCTCTGTAAACTCATTGGAGGGCCAGCTATTTGTCAACTCCAACTCAACAGTACATAACACCACCAGTGTGATACATGTGTCCAATAGTATTTTCTAAGAAGTAGATTAAAATAGACCTTAAAGTGCACATAATACAGGGTACAAGAGAAATATTTTTTTAACTGACACAGCATAAAATGTTTAATTGTTTTTATTAAGAAGTGTAGAGTCGAGTGCGGGCCCGTGGCTGGGAGCGGCGGTAGTGAGACCAGAGCTGCACGCTCCAGCTCCCCTTTTCCCTCCTTGGTTTCTCTCCACTCCCCTGAGTAACTTGGCTCCAGGGGCTCCGCTCTCTCGCCCACCCGCCCGCCTGCCGCACACCGCCGAGGACCGCGCCACAGGCCACCGCCGCCAGCACCCCGCTTCCAACGGTCTTCGCTGCACAGGCTGGACGCCTCTCCCCCCTCCGCCCCGCCGCGGAAAGTAAAGTTTGAAGAGAGGGGGGAAGAGGGCCACCATGGAGAGAAGGATCCACTTGGAGCTGAGGAACCAGACCCCGGCAGCTGTCCGAGAATTTGTTCTGGACAAC
>NW_006400238.1:303156-303867 GCF_000299155.1 Elephantulus edwardii | reverse complement strand
GAGTCTCAAAATAGAAAACTTACCTTAGTAAGTCAGTCAGATGTACGGCTTTAAGTTAAATTTTAGGAAAACTGAATTCAAAATTACAAATATTTGAGAATAATTTGTAGATGGCAGTCAGAAATGGTAGAATGTTTACTTACTCAGCCAAGAAAGGCCCACATTCATTTAAAATGCTGTGGCAGTGCTCAGATGCAATAATCCCTCATGCATATTGTGGAGAAGGTCACTGAAAGAGTAACTACAATTGTCTTATTAAAATGGCAATGAAAGAAGTTAATACTGCCAGATAAATGATAATTTGAATAAATGTTTAAGTCTTCTCTGGAACATATCCAGATGTTATGTGACTAAAATCAAATAGCTTGTGTTCTGGATTTATTTCATTGACCCTTGAGATTATTTTCATTTCATCACAGCTCTTTAATTTATTTCAAATGGCACAACGTTAATTTCTACTTCACTCCAGTTAGGGTTTTGTTTCTTTTTCCCTCTTTCATTTCTCATAGATCTTTTTGCATCTATTCTCTACGCTCATTTTTAGATAAGATGTTATCCTTTTTTTCTGTCAACTTTTGATTTAGTTGATTAACCTTTGTTAAATATTTCATCAAAGGGAGATACCATTTTATAAAGGAATTTTTATCAATTTCTTCATTAAGCAGAGTAATTTTTATCTAGGTTATTTATTCTTTTTCCTTTTAGTTTTTA
>NW_006400238.1:287575-301236 GCF_000299155.1 Elephantulus edwardii | reverse complement strand
AATTAAGTTAGAGTAAGGATGGCAATGGATTTATAAATGCTCAAGCTAATAACACTATATCGTGTCATGGAGGAGGAATGTTGGAAATGTATCCACATTTACAACATTCCTCTTACCAAAACCATTTATGGAAAATAGGTACTGCATTGGAACATCTATCTCTGGATTGGAAATGATGATGGTCACCATTTAAGAAACACATTTTTAAAAAACCACAAAGGACATAAAAATATTACTGGTGATAAAAGATTTTCAATGAACTAAGAATCAATTTGTTTCGTTTAAATGGATCTTTTTCAGACCATTAAAACATATGCTATTTATAAAATATGTTGGGGGAAACAAAAACATTTTTATAATTATATAATATAAATATGTTAAATGATATTTTATAAAGCAGTGATACATAATTTTTGTTACTATGGTGGTGTTGTACTGTAAAGTTGTAACCAATCCTTAGCTGACTCTCTAGTGGGTTTCTAGAAGCAGAAACTCTATGAACTTTGATAAATGACAATAGCCATAGAAAGGCTTCAGACCTTTTGTTTTTAGGGTTGCTTTGTGTCATGTTTGATGCAAAAGCAATCAAAAACAACAATCCATTGCTAGGTCCAAATATGCATCACCTTTATACTCAGGAGCCCACAGTTAGTTGTTTCTACATTTTTGGCTAATACCTCCACTCAGTCTTACATCTATATGAACCTAAGTAAACAAATTATGCCGTGCTTATCCATAAATCTGTGCATGCTATGTCAACAGTAGTAATGGAACATGTCCAAACTCAGCCTGTCACCTCATTGTTGTACTTCTACATGCCAAGTAGATGCAAGTGGTCACCACAAGTGAGCATATTCACTGGCTCTCTTTCACCTCAAGTTCTCTAAGGATGTTCTGATAGACATAAACTTTTTCCTATCTCAGAAATCAATCTGCTTGTTGCAGTTTAAAAGCAAAATTCTCTTCTCTCTCTCTTCCCCCCTCCCTAAATGTAAATCTATTCAATAAAAAGTTCAAGAACGGTCTGTAAATCCACTCAAATGCAAATCTCCTCAGAATACGGTTGTTGTTGTTGTTGTTAGGTGACTTCCAGTTGAGTATAACGAATAAAAACACTTTCTGGCACACTCATCATATCAATCCCATAGCTTGAGGGTATTCCATATCTCCTTCACTGATCCTCCACCCTTCCAAGCATCATCCTTGTCTTCAAAGAGCATTCTGACTACACTTTATCCAAAACCTATTTATTTGTTCTTTTGGCAATCCATGGGATGTTCAGTGCTATTCTCCAACACCACAACTCAAAGGTATCAATTCTACTGTCACCTCAATTATTTACCCAGCTCTAAAATATATAGCAAGTGATGGAAAAATTTGGCCTGAATCAGATGTACCTTAGTCCTCTCTTGCTTGGAGCTTCTTGTCTGAAGCAATTGGATTCTGGAAGATAAGATGTTTTGATTTAATTAACAGTCAAGAATAAGCTGATTGGTTGTTTTTACTTAATTAAGTTGGCCATTTTGATTAAATTAATTTTGATTGATCAGACTGTATGCCTCTTATTTAAACCAATCAGGACTCATTGGGCAGGCTTTTGTGATTAGAAGTCAGTTGGGCCCAAAGGCCTGGTGTGAAGACTAAGTTACAAACTAAATTGGCAGTTTATTGTGTTTGAGGAAAACACTATTCTAATTGGTAGAGTTCTTATCTGTTAGTTTTCCATACTGAAATAAATAGTGGGTTACTGTGATACTGAAAGCTGTACACTGGTGTGTCAAATTGCCTTAGAATACTGTTGTTGTGTTGTTATTATGTGCTGTCAAGTCACTTGCAACTCATAGTGATCTTCTGTAAAACAGCTCGGAACTCCTCTATCTTGAGCCAACCTTAATATCTACCTCCTTTACCCCAGTCACTGAATCAATTTGTATCATCCAAGATCTTCTTCTCTTGTGTTGTCCCTTCTCCAAGGACTTGTTCTCCTTGTAATATGCCCAAAGTATATCAGACAAAGCTTGAAAATCCTTGCCTGCAAGGAGCAGCCTGGTTTCACCCTTTCCAGAAGGAACCTGTTCTCTTAGCAGTCTATGATATATTCAATACACTTCTCCAGCACTTAAATTCAAAGAAATCAGTTATTCTTTTATCATTCCTAGTCATTGAACAGCTCTTTGATGCATAGCAGATAGTTGAGGAGACCATTGCCTGGATAAAACTCACTTTAGTGTCTAGACTGGCATCATTGTTCGTCAGTAATCTGTAGAGGTCCCTGACACCAGATTTTCCCAATGCAATTTGTCTTTTGATTTCTTGGCTGCTGGTACCAAGAGCATTGATTGTGGAGCCAAGCAAACTAAAGCTGTTAACGACCTCAATCTTTTCACCATCTATCATGATGCTGCCAATTGGCCCAGTGGTGAGAGTCTATATTTTCTTGATGTTGATCTTCAACCCGTAGAAGGCTACAATTTTTGACCTTCTGCATTAAACACTTCAGGTCCTCCTCATTTTCTGCAAAGCAAGATTGTATCATCTGCATAATGCAGGTTGTCGATGAATCTCCCTCCAGTCCTGATGCCACATTCCTCCTCAGAGAGCCAGTCTTTTGGATGATTGGTTTTGCAAATAGAATTAAAAGGTATGTAGATAGGACACATAGCTGACATACTTCTTCGCATATTTTGAACCATGCAGTGTTTCCTTGTTCTGTGTTCTGGGAGAAAGATTAAAAATCCTTGCCTCCAAAGAAAAACTAAATTTCACCCTCTCCAAGACAGATATATTTGTTCTCCTGATGGACCAATACTGTTCTCCAGTACCACAACACAAAGACATAGATTTCTCTACTGTCATCCTTAGTGATTTCTAGTTTTCAGATGCAAAACAAGCAATTGACAAGACCATGATCTAGATAAGGCACACCTTAGTCTCTTGATTGATATTATTGTTCATTAGTATTTGGGAGAAGTTTCTGACAGTAGATTTTCAAAGCAGTTTGTCTTTTGATTTTCTGACTGCTGGTGCCAAGAATGTTGATTGTGGAGCTAAATAAGCTGAAGTGGTTAACAGCGTCAATCTTTTCTCTGTTCATCATGGTGCTGCCAATTGGCCCAGTGGTGAGAATCTTTGTCTTCTTGATATTCAGCTTCAAATCTTGTTGAAGACTACAATTTTTTTACCTACTGCCAAAAATGTTTCAGGTCCTCCTTTGTTTTGGCAAGCAAGGTTGTACCATCTATGTAATGCAAGTTGTTCCTTTTTTCTCCTATGTATCTACATATTTGAGGGGTCAGCTATAGTTCTCATATCTGCTCGTCTACTTTAAGTGTGTTGGGGCTTATATCCTACCTTAAGTCTTTCTCCTTAATGCAATAAATTCTTCAGCACTAACTAAGCAGGTAATCATTGGCTAGGAAAGACATTATGAACAAGAAACTCTTGACACCACATTCTTATTCATTTTCCAATTTTAAGATACCTACAAAGCAATTGAAAATAGCATGACTTAGATCATGCCCAAATCTTTAAAGTTATATTCTTATTTTTGAGTACTTTTTAGAGGTCAGACAGTATATTTTGTCCAATGCTACACATTTTTTATTTATTGACTACTGCTGCCATAAGTGGTTGATTATAAATCCAGAAAAAATGAAGTCATTGAAAGCTTCAAAGTTTTCTCCATCTATCATATAGGTAACTGTTGATACAGTGGTGAGGGTTTTGTTTCCTGGATAGTTTCATGTAGTCCAGATTGAGGACTTACTCCAATTGCACTTTAGAAACTGGCAAAAAATAACGTCCCTGAATTTATAGAATACCAGTTGTGGTATACAAACAAAGAGAATTCTATATACATTCACTAATTTATGCCAAACAATTTGGAAGACATGTACCTGAAAGACTACAAAAATGCCCAGGAATATCCTTTTTTGTGCCCATTCCTAAAAAGATTGATCCATCAGAAAGTGAAAATTATTGAAGAATATCCTGTGTAAGCAAAATATTGCTGAGGATGGTTTTTTAACAAAATGGCTGGAAGAGTACTATTAAATTACACAACTTAATGGAAAAATTTTTTTTTTAAAAAATCAAGGGAACATTTTTTTCAAATCTCACTCTTCTGCTTAATATCTTATAAACTGCTTATCATAACTTTGCTTCACTGAATTTTTCCTACTTTAACTTCAGCCAATATACCATTTCTCTATTCCATAAATACTCTTGTGTGTCTTCCTGGCACTTGCATTTCTGTTTGTCTCAAAAATACAGCTTCCAGACATTCTCTTGGTTTACTTTTTTTTTTTTTTGAAATCCAGAGTACATGCTATTTCCTCACATGATTTAGATCTAGTTGTATGATCTTTTCCACCCATGTGATTTACTTCCTCTGAAAATCTACTGAAGTGTCAGCTGTGAGTTGATTCTGATCTGACAGTACCTAACAACAACAACAACAAAAACAACATAATTTTATTAAAAAACTGAATTGCCACACAGAATTGTCCTGCCTTGTTGTTAAATTATTGTTCTTTAAACTCTATGGGAACAAAATCTATGACAATTCTTCACTACTGATTCCTGGGAGTATACAAGTCATACCATCAAACCTCCGTGAAGATTTGTTGAAAGAAGCTATATGTGAATGCACATCTCTGAGTACATAGATACACCAATCAATCCTTTAGGAACTTGGAATAAATTAGTGATGTCTTTTTGATTACCATGGCCAGCTTGAATTTCTAGCATGTTTAGCACTTTACGTTGCTCTGAACCCTGAAACATTCTGAGACAATCTCACTATCTCTGACACACCTACCATGATTACCACAGCAACTATGTCAATCCATCTCATCCAGGGTTTTCCTTTCCTCCGCTGTCCCTCCACACTTCCAAACAAGATGTCCTCCTCTAAAAACTGGTCTTTCTTTGCCAACATACCCAAGTATGTGAGATAGAGCCTCAAAATCCTTGCCTCCAAGGAACAGCTTGGCCACGACTTCTCCAAGACATAATTGTTAGTACTCTTTTCAATCCTTGGTATGTTCAATACTTTTCTGAATCAGACAGTCATATCATCTACTATGCCAGAAATTAAAAGGTAATGAAAAATGGAGTTAAAATCATAGTTAAAAAGGCCATTTTCCAATCCAGAAGAGATTGAAGTTGTTAATTACACTTTGTTCGGCTCCACAATCAACACTCTTGGCACCAGGAGTCAGGAACCCAATAGACAAATTACATTGGGGAAGTTGGCCATCACAGACCTCTCCAAAGTGTTTAAGAGCAATGATGTCAGTCTAGAGACTAAGGTGCACCAAATCAAGGTCACTGTCTTTGCAATTACTTGTTATTCCTCAGAAAGCAGGACCGTGGCTAAGGATGACAGAGAAAAATTAATGTCTTTGAGTTGTGGTACTGGAGAAAAGTATTGAACATATTTGGAGAGGGTGAAACCAAGTTTCTCCTTGGAGTCAAGGATTTTTAATCTGTCTGACATATTTTAAGCATGTGTCCAGCAGAGACTAATCCTAGAAGAGTGGAGGGAATGTAGGAGAGGAAGACCCCAGATGGGATGGATTGATAGGGTAATTGGGGCAATGGGACTAGATGTGATGGAGACTGGCTCAGGATAGGGTAGGTTCAGAGCTTGTATGTAGGGTTACTATAAGTAGCAATGGCACCACAACAACAATGTGTCTCTGTCACTATACCTGTGTCATACGGTTTTGATTATACCTCCTACTTCATTTTTTGTTTTTCAGAAGTTCTTTGCTTATTCTGGGTATATATCCTTTCCAAATAAAACTACGTATAATACTTCCTATCTTTTTGGAAAAGGAATCTGCTATATTTTTGGGGGGGATTTTGTTGAACAGGTAGATTTCTTTGGGTGTGGTTGTCATATGATTGTTGTGATGCATCCAATGCAATAATGGTTACCCATGGCGGACAGTGTTTGGTGGAGCTACCCGATTAAAACAAGTTTGGAAGCAGGAGTGGCGTCCCCTTCCAAAATAGCTTGCCTCCAGAAACCCTATGTACTTGGAGAAATGATGAACGTTATATAAATGTCCAGGTCTTTTGTTCATAGAGTCTCTATGAGTCGTCTGCAACTCGATGGCACTTAACAAAAACAAGATCCATAAATGAGAAACATTTTTCCATCAAGTTAGGTTTCTTATTTTTTCTTGAAGAATGCGTCTCTGTTGTTGTTGTGTTCCATAAAATAGAAACAGACCCATATATGACCCTCCAGCTGGTTTTCTGAGACAGTTAATCACTTACAAGAAGAATGCCCATCCTATTGTTAAGCTTATTCCCAAGTGTTTCAACAGGCAGATTCATCAAAAACTTGTTTTATTCAGGTAACACAATCTTGCTTGCAGAAACTGAGGTGGGCCTGAAGTGTTTGCTACAGACCATCAAGGACTATAGTGCTGAACACTTAGCACCAAGAAACAAAGATTTTTACCACTTGGCCAATTGGCAGCACCATGACAGATGGAGAAGAGGTGAAAATTTTCACTTACTTAGTTTCGCAATCAATACTTTGGCTCCCGTAATCAGGAAATCTAAAGATGACGTGCTTTAGGAAAATCTGTTGCCAAAGACATCTCTAAAGCGCTCTAAAAAATCAACAATTTCAGTCTAGAGACTAAGGTGTATTTGATCAGGGCAATGGTCTTTGCAATTTCTTGTTCTGCATCAGAGAGCTGATACAAGAAGATGATAGAAGCTGATGATAGAAGAAGAATTGATGTTTTTGAGTTATGGTACTGGAGAACGGTATGGAATATTCCACGGACCATCAAGAAACAACCAGATCTGATTTGGAGAGGGTGAAATCAAGTTGCTCCTTGGAGGCAAGTATTTTCAAGGTCCATCTCACATACTTTGTGCATGTTGCCAGGAGGGACCAGTCCTTGGATACAGCACAAGAGAGAAAGATTCAAGAGGAGATGGATTGGCACAGTGATGGGCGTAATGGGGATAGATGTGTTGTGAGATTTACTTAAGATAGGGCAGGATTCGGAGCGATGGTTCATAGAGTGGTTTTGAGTCACAATTGATTCAAGGACACATAAAAACAATAATGACAGTAAATGGAGCTGCACTCTCAGTTTCCTTCTCTCTGTTTTCTTTGCTCCTGTAGAGAAATCCCATTGATTTTTAGTATTGATCTTATCTTGTTTTCAGACCTACTGAATTGATCTATTAGGTCTAACAGATTTTTTGTTCAGTCCTTGGGGTTTTCTGTGTACACTATCACTTTGTATATGGCGCGAGTTTGTCAGCTTGATGACTCTTATTTCCTTCTCTTGTCTTATTTCCCCTGTAAATACTTTCAATATTTAATAGGAATGGTAGAAATGGGAACCCTTGTCTAATTTCTTCATTGAGAATGATGTTGGGTTTGTTTTTTTTTTTTAGTCTTAAGTGTATACTTTTCACTATGTTGAGGACATTCTCTTCTATTCCTATTTTGCTGTGTGTTTTAATCAAGAAGAGGTTTTGGATTTTGCTGAAAACATTTCCTGTATCAGTTGACAGATCATGTGGTTCTTGTTCTGTGCTTTGTTAATGCAATGGATTGCATTGATTCGTTTTCTTATGTTGAATCATCCTTACATACCTGCTATGAATAGCACAGGAAAGAAGACTCTGAATGAGTTGTATTGACATTTCAAAAAAAGAAATTTCAGCCCTGTAATTATTATGATCCATAAGTACTCTTGAATAGAAGGTTCTTTATAAGATTTACACAATATGTAATGTTGTTGTTATGTGCTGTCAAGTAGACTAAGACTCATAGAGACCTATGAACAATAGCTGTGGAAATGGGGACAGGTATATTGGAGACAGCCAGAATGTTTCAGGATAGAGCAGGATTCAGAGCTACTTTCTAACCAAAGAATAAAATCTCATAGAGTGTTTTGTTTTATCTCAGTATCAGCTACCCTTTTTCTGCCATTATTTTTTTCTTGTACAATTTAACTTCTCTGATAATTTACTTTTATACACAACTTAAATAAGAATGATGAGTGGATACAATGGTATACCATTTTTACTGATTTAATTCTACATAGTATTCTCATGTTCTATTCTAACAATTGTCTCTTGATCTATTCAGGGGTACTTCTTGAGCATAACTCTTTCTCTCCCTTAGTGTCATTAAGTCAGAATTGACTCATAGCTAATCCTTCAGTAGATATCCAATACATTTAAGTGTAATGGCATTCTCATTCTTTACAAGTTTATCAATAATTTATTAGAATCCAAACAGTTGAATATCTGTATGAATTCAATAATATAAAAGTAAACATATTTCTAGTATTTTCTACTTCCAGTCAAGGTCCGTAAGATACCAGCTATATATAATACTCTTTGTTGTATATCCTCTTTGGGATCTAATTTGAATTTTTGTTAGTTCTCTGCTCCTGTACTGTTGGAACTGTATTTACGATATCTTTAGCAAACATTACTTTTGTGTGATATTAATCATGTTGTTCAATAATTATTATATTCTATTGGATCACTTTTCTTTGGTGATAATCCCTGATGATTAGTACGTTTTTCCTGTACATATACCTTTGTTTATTATTTTTATATACTGTCATACAATATAGGCAATCTCTGGGTTATGTATATATGATTGAGACACAGCCCACAGTTAGGATAAGCCATCTCTAAATCTTATGATACTAAAAACTCAATAGATATAATAACAGTTTGAATAACAAGCAATATGAATCATATCTAAACAATATTAATAATAATTTATTATGATGTGTGAAAGGAGCAGTGGTAACATAAGGATGGCTGAGACTGACTTCCACCTGTTCCATAACAAGAACTTTATACACCATTCATACCCATTGTTGTTATATGATGTCAAGTTACTTAACTAAATAGTCAGGCATGCTACGCAATGTGCTTCTGCACTTACTTTTAAAATATTTACTTATTTATCTATCTATTTATTTATTTATGTATTTAATTACTTATGTATTTATTTTATTTTATTTTATTTTTAGGCATTTATTCACCAGTAAGGATCTGGGATCCCGGTGGATTCTGAAGAGGTCTCACTCTATAGATGTTTTGATTTCTGGTTCTGGTGAGACTCTGGGGTATTGTTTACTGGCCATTGATGGTGAGTTGACTGTATTCAGTCACCTATTTAAAAAGGCATTTGGGCCCTTGAGCCTGGTTTAAATTGTTTTTGGTCAAACATTTTTCTAAGTGGTATAGCACTAGTCTGTCCATATGCTATACAGTGATAACTCAGGATTGTTGTGATGCTAAATACTGTGACACTGATGTGTCAAATGTGATAATAGTTACCCATGGTGCACAGTGTTTGGTGGAGCTTCCCAATTAAAACAAGCTTGGAAGCAGGAGTGGCATCAACTTCCAGAATAGATTGCCTCCAGAAACTCTATGAATGTGGAGAAACAGTTAAAGATTATAAATGTTCAGGTCTTTCATTCATAGTGTCGCTATGAGTCATCTATAACTTGAGGACACTTAACAACAGCAACAATGAGAGAGCTCTGCTGGCCTAGTGGATAGAAAGTTATACTACCAAGCCAAAGATGGGTGATTTTAATCTACAGCCCTCAGGTCTGGTTCTAATTGTTTTTGGTCAAACATTCTTCTAAGTGATTCAGCACTGGTCTGTCCATATGCTGTACAGAGGTAACTCGTTCTTGCTATGAAGCTAAACACTGTGACATTGATGTGTTAATGTGATAAATGTTACCCATGGTGGACAGTGTTTGTTGGAGATACCGATCAAAACAAGCTTGGAAGCAGGAGTGGCATGTACATCTGAAATAGCTTGCCTCTGGAAACCCTATGAACTTGGAGAAATGATGAAAGTTATACAAATGTTCAGGTCTTTTATTCATAGGGCTGCTATGAGTAGTTTACAGCTTAAAAAAACTTAACAACAACATTTTATTTTTACTTATCACTGTCTTCAATGACTGTTGGAAGATTCTTGGACTTTACTCACAGTTGTGTGTTTGTTAGGGAAACAGGTTAGATAGTAGAGGAGGCAAAGAGTATCTCACAACACAAGTCCAGGTTTAGTCCAGCAGTCCCAAGACAGATTACAAGGAATAATTCTTCAGTTAGTGAAGGTCTAAGTTTGATTCAGCAGGACAAATGCATAAATTCTCTGGTTTCCTCAATAAACCATCAAACTGTATCTCAGAGCAGTTATAAGTCATCCGTTTTTTCAACAATCTAGCAAGCAAAACCTTTAACGGTGGTATTTATCTCTACGGTTCCTCTGGTTAACCCTTGTCACAGTTTTTTCACAGTAGTGTCACATTTGCTTCACATCTTCTCCACCACTGTCACCACCGTATTTTAAAGTGTGGGAAGCACTGTCTTATATTGGTCCAACAGCTGTTGATGATTTGAAAGACTATCGGTCCACAGTTAAGAGACCTGGACATCATTTCCCCCAACGAGGGCTAAAGTAATGGATAAAAAAAGCCACTTTTCAAGGTCTCTAACAACTCATTGTGTTAAAAATATCTCAGTCTATCAAATCATCTGATTGTCAACAAACTCTCCCTTACTCTGAGAAGAATGGGAATTCCTGTACACTTGATTATGGTTATGAAAAACCTACATTTGGACCTGGAGGCAGTTTTCAGAACAGAGCAAGGGAACATTGCATGGTTCAAAATTAGGAATGGTGTATGCTAGTGAAGTGCCTATTCCCATACCTTTTCAATCTATATGCAGCAGAAATCATGTTAGAGGCTTGCCTCTTTGAGGAGAAGTGTGACATCAGGATTGGAGGAAGACTCATTGGCAATACACTTATTAAGGCAGATGACAGAACCCTGCTTGCTAAAACTGAGGAGGACCTTAAGTGCTTTCTGAAGAAGGTCAAGGTCTGCAGCCTTAACTATGGATTGAAGCTCAACATTAAGAAAACAAAAATTCTCTCCACTGGGCCAAATGACAGCACTGTGATAAACAGTGATAAGACTGAAATTTTAAATAGCTTCAGTTTACTTGGCTTCACAATCAATGTTTTGAACCAACAGTCAGGAATTTAAAAGAGGAATTATATTGGAAAAGTCTGCTGTCAGGGACTTCTCCAGAGTAGTACAGAGCAATGATGTCAGTCTAGAAGCTAAGGTGTGCCTGATCCAAGCACCAATCTTTGTAATTGATTGATATCTGAAAGAAAGCTGGACAATTACTAGAAATGATAGAAGGAGAATTGATGTCTTTGAGTTGTGATGCTAGAGAAGAAAGAGTATTGAATATGCAGTGGGTTGCTGTTGTTGTTGTTGTTATGTGCCGTTGAGTCGTTTCCGACTCATAGCGACCCTTTGCACAACAGCCCTAAACCCTGCTCTGTCCTGCGCCAAACGCACCGCCTCTGACACACCCATCCCGATTACCCCAGTCACCGAATCAATCCATCCCATAGAGGGTCTTCCCCTCCTGCGTTGTCTCTCAACCCTCCCAAGCATGATGTCCCTCTCCAAGGACCCGTCCCTCCTGGCAACATGTCCAAAGTATGTCAGACGAAGCCCCAGAATCCTTGCCTCCAAGGAGTAGCTTAGTTTAATCCTCTCCAAGATAAATCTGTTTGTTTTCCTGGCAGTCCAGGGTACATTCAGTGGGTTGATGCTTTCAGGGTACATGATGATTTAGGGTACATGCTTTTGAGTGGGTTGCTAGGAGTTGAAAAACCAATTCAAGCCATGAGTGATAATACTTAAGGATGCTTTGGGCAGAATGTTAAATGATCCAAGAAGCATTAAAAGAAGATGGAAAGGGTACACAGAGTCACTATAGCAAAAAGAATTGGCTGACATAGAAGAATTTAATGAAATAACATATGAGCACGAACCTGTGGTGATGAAAGCAGAAGTTCAAGTTGCTCTGAAAGAACTGACAGGAAATAAGGCTCTGGGAGTTGATGGCATACCAGTTTACATATGTCAACAAACAGAGGCTGCCCTGGATTGAAGCTCAGCATCAAGAAAACAAATACTCTCACCACTGGGCCAACTGGCAGCATCACTATGGATGGTCAAGAGATTGAGATAGTTAACAGTTTTAGTACTTGGCTCCACAGTCAACACTCTTGGTAACAGCAAAAGATGAATTGCATTGGGAGATTCAGCTGTGAGGGACCTCTCAAGAGAACTGAAGAGCAATGACGTCAGGCTGGAGACTAAGGTGTGCCTGATACGGGATATAGTCTTCGCAACTACTTGCTATGCATCAGAGAGTTGGACAATGAATAGGGATGATAGAAAGAGAATTGTTGCCTTTGAACTGTGGTGATGGAAAAGAGTATTGAATATACTGTGTACTTCTAGGAGAACAAACTGGTTTGTCCTGGAGAAGGTGAAGCCTGGCTGCTTCTTGGAGTCAAGGATTCTGAAACTTCATCTGACATACTTTGGGCATGTTACAAGGAGGGGCTGGTCCTTGGAGAGGGATATCATGTTTTGGAGTAGAGGTACATCACAGAAGAAGAATCTCAATGAGATAGATCGATTCTGTGATTGGGGTGATGGGAGTGAATGTGTTGGAGATGGTGAGGTTGGCACAGGATAGAGCAGGGTTTAGGGCTCTTGTACATAGGGTCACTATGAGTCGCAAGTGACTCAAAGGCACATAACAACAATAACAACAGAGTCACAGAGTCAGTCACTAGGAGTTGGTGTCAATTTACCAATAGTGCATTTTTGTTATTGTTGTTACTTGTTTTTAATGAGAAACATTTGATTACTTGATATTAAATATAAAATATACCTGTTGTGATTTATACAAAAATTAGACTCACATAATATGAATAGAACTCATGTGTAATCTGAGAACTGCCTGCAGTTTTCTTTATATGATAAACTGCTTTGTATTTCTGTTCTTTCTCCTAGTTCCTTAAAAAGTATGTAGGATCTTAAAAACTTACAAGTGGACAAAGGCATAACACTCAATTTCTATTCAACTGGAATAATAAAGCAAGGAGGAGAATAAGTAATAAGAGAAATAAAATGCTTGACTAAATGCATCTACTAACATATTCTGACTCCTCTACCATAAGACTCAGATAACAACATTGTGCATGGCTACTATTACTGCAAATTTTGTTCAAAGTTTTCATAAATTATCATGATATATGGGAAAAGAAAGAATATTAAATTCTCATGAACTTCAGAGCCATTGAAGGTAGAAGAACCAGTGAAAATATGAACATTAGGGGTAAATAAATTAATGTTAATGGAAGAGGAACTTGGAAAAGGAGTGTAAGAACACCGTAAAATTCCAAGAACATAATCAGAGTTATTAAATTTTACATGTTCCGGCACTGGCTGAAAATCGCCTGTGACTTCATCCATAGCCACTGGTGAGAGTCAGCGCCCAGAGCCAACAGGGGCTTTAAGCTCGTTGCCCACTGCTGTGATGTGGACAGCTGAAACCCAGGCCCCGACAGGTACCTGGTGGTGGGGGGGGGGACCCAGACTCTACTTCATGCTCTGCTGGAGAAGGAGGGGCAGTCTCCTGTACCAGTCAGATCCAATTTGACGGTACACACACACACACACACACACACACACACACACACACACACTTTTCTTCATCTTTTTTTAAAAAAGACTACTTCAGCCATT
>NW_006400238.1:272312-287225 GCF_000299155.1 Elephantulus edwardii | reverse complement strand
GACAGTTGGCTTAATTACTATTGGAAAATGCTTGTCATTCCTCTGTAGCATCTGGTCCCCACTGGACCCTCATCATTTCCTTCACCTCCTCCCCCCACCGACCAAACTGTGCAACTCTGCAACTGTATCCTGGCCCATCCTCACCCTTCTGCCCCCAACGCTCACCTCCTTGTACCCCCAATATGTTTTTCCCAATAAAAAAATATAAAAAAAATTTTACATTTTGTATCTGTTAGGTTTATGTGGATTTGTTTTGTGTTTTTCTCAGTAACAGTAAAATAAATTTGCACTGTTCTTATGTTCCATCAATTTGACTACAACTCATAGATACCTTTGTTGTTGTTATGTACCGTCAAGTCACTTGCAACACATAGTGATTCTATGTACAAAACACCCTGCTCTGTTCTGTGTCAATCTTATTGTCTCTGACAATAAGACCTGACCTATCCTGATTATCCCAGTCACTGAACTAATCTATCTCATTGAGGATCTTTTTCTTTTGTGCTGTCCCTCCACTCTCCCAAGCATGATGTCCCTCTCCAAGGACTGATCCTGCCTTGCAATATGTCCAAAGTATGTCAGACAAAGCTTCAGAATCCCTACCTCCAAAGAGTAGCCTGGCTTTACCCTCTCCAGGATGAACTTGTTTGGCTTTAATCAGGCGTACCTTACTTTAGACTGATGTTGTTGTTTGGCATCATCGAGTTGAATATGACTCACAGTGACCTTATGAACAAAAGATCTGAACCCTTTTCTATCCAGCACCATCCTCATATTTCCAGACACACAAGAGCCCTTTACAACAGTCACCATGTCACCTTACCTAGTTGAGGGTCTTTCTTTACATATCCAATCAATTCTCCAGCCTTCCCTGCATCATGTCCTTCTCCAAGGAATAGCAACTTCTAGCAACATGCCCAAAGCATGTGAGGTTAAGCTTCATCATTCTTGCACTCGGGCTGCATCCACTCCAACACATATCTGTTCTCTTGGCTGTCAATGCTCTTCTTCAACATTGAATGACCCAGAAAGCATCAAAAGAAGATGGAAGGAACACACAGTGTCACTGTACCAAAATGAATTGATCGACACTGAAAAATTTCTGGAAGTACCATATGAACAAGAGCCAATGGTAATGAAGGAGGAAACAGAAGCTATTTTGAAAACATTGACAATAAATAAGGACCCAGGAGCAGATGGTTACCAATTGGTTTATTTCCATTAACAGATGTAGTCTTAGATGTACTCACCAATCTGTGCCAGGTAATTTGGAGGACAGCTTTGAGGCCAACAAATTGGAAGAGGTCCATATTTGTTCCCATTTCCAAGAGGGTGATCTTGCTGAACGTATAAACTATCGAACAATACCATTAATATCACAAGCAAGCAAAATACTACTGAAGATCATTTAAAAAGTTAGAACAGTACATAGAGGACTGACAGAAGTTCAAGTAGGATTTAGAAGAGGTTGTGACATCAGCGATATAATTATTGATGTCAGATTGATTCCAACTGAAAGTAAAGAATACCAGAATAATATGTATGTATACTTTATTGATTATGCAAAAGCATTTGACTGTGTGGATCATAACAAGCTGTGGCTGACATTGAGAAGAATGGAAATCCCAGAGCACTTATTTGTGCTCATGCAGAAATTATACTTGAACCTGGAGGCTATTGTGTGAACAGAGCAGGGGAACATCACATGGTTTAAAATTAAGAAGGGAGTGCAGCAGGGTTGTATTTTGTATTCTTCTCTATACCTATTTAATTTGTATGCTAAACAAATTATATGAGGAGCAGGACTCTTATGCAGAGAAGTGTGGCATCAGGATTGGGGAGAGACTCATCAACAACCTGCATTATGCAGATGACACAACCTTGCTTGCTGAAAGGGAGGAAGGCTTGATGCACTTATTACAGAAGATCAAGAATGCAGCCTTCAGTATGGAGTCAATCTCAATATCAAGAAAACAAAGATTCTTACCACTGTACTAATAGGCAGTGTTATGATGGATGGAGAGGAGATTGAAATAAGAGTTTCATCTTGCTTGGACCCACAATTAATGCCCTTGGTACCAGCAGTCAAGAAATAAGGAGATGCACTGCATTTGGAAAATGTGCAGTTAAAGACCTATCCAAATTATTGAGAAGTAATGATGTTGTATTTAGACTGATATCATTGATATTTACCATTCTGGAGAGCTCCTGGACAGCAGATTTTCACAATACAACTCTTCTTTTGATTTCATGACTGCTAATGCCAGGGAGGGTATTCCTTGTAAAGAGACATCAAGTTTGGAAGGATTGAGGGTCAGTTAAGGAGAAGAAGATATCCAATGAGATAGATTGACACTATTACTCCAACAATGGCCTCTAGTGTCTCAAAGATAATGAAGATGGCACAGAATAGAGAATAGTTTAGGTTGGCTGTTAATAGGGTCACTCGATTAAAGAGCACCTAATGACAACAATAGAACCAAAGGTGTCGATTGTGGATCTGAGCAAGATAAAGTCATTGACAACCTCAATCTTTTCTCCATATATGATGATGCTTACTATTGTCCCAGTGATGAAGATTATTGCTTTCTTGGTATTGAGGTGCAATACACATTGAAGGCTACAGTCCTTAATCATCAACAATAACATTTAAAGTCCTCCTCATTTTCAGCAAGCAAAGTTATATAATTTTCATAACACAAGTTTTTAAAGAGTATTCTTTCAATATTAATGCCACATTCTTTTGATCAAGGCAAGGTTATCAGATAATTTTATCAGTATATAGATTGAAAAGCTATGGAAAAAGAATATATCCCTGTTGGACTACTTTCTTTATTTTAAACCATGCAGTGTTCCCTTACCTGTTGAATAAAAGCTTTCTGGTCTAAGTATAGGTTTCACTTGAACACAATTAAGAGTTCTGAGATTACCATTCTCCAAAATGGTAGCCACAATTTCCTGTGATTCACAAAGTCAAAGGCCTTTGCATAGCTGATAAAACACAAATGAACATCCTTCTAACATTCTCTACGTTCAGCCAAGGTCTATCTGGCATTTGCAATGATATACCTATGGCTACAGTCACTTCCAAACTAAGATTGTATTCCTGGAAGTATCTGTCGATGTACTGGTGCAGTCATTTTTATATAATTTTCAGCAAGATTTTGCTTTCATGTGATATTATTGATATTATTTTATAATTTCCACATTTTGTTGGATCAACTCTTTCTGGAATGGAAATTAATATGCATCTCTTCCAGTCAGTTGGCCAGGAAATTCTTCATATTTCTTGGCAGAGCCTGGTAATTACATCAAAATCTGCCATTATTTGTTGAAATATGTTTATTTATAGTCCATAAATTTCTTTGTCCTTATTCTTTACCAACTCATTTAGAGCAGCTTGAATTTCTTCCTTTCTTATTATTGCTTCTTGATCATATGTTACTTCTAGAAATAATTCCATGTCAGCTAATTCTTCTTTGGTACAGTAATTCTGTGTATTCCTTTCCTCTTCTTCACTTCTGATATTATTCATAATTTTGCCCATAAGTCTTTCTTTCTTTTCTTTGTCTTAATGAGCTGTCCTTTTAAATCTTCTGATAAATGTAGGCAAAATCAATTAATATATTCTCATGAATATAACGTGCCAAAGATCAAATACTGTTTAAGGCAGAGTTATAATTTTTAGACACCATTAAGATAATTTGTTTATAAATATGATATAAAATATTTTCAGTCCATTTTTGAGAAAATAATTTCTGAAATTGTTCTGTAATCATGATCTTTATTTGCATAAGAACATATTAAAATAATTTCAACATTACATTATCCTTTTTTCTTTCTGGCAGATAAAATTATTGTTTTTAAACTCAAGAGACTTTATTCTAGATTAGACTATCCTGCAGAACTAAAAGATAATAAAATTAGCACAATGGTCTGCATTCTTATGAGAGGCTCACTCCCACAGCCAGAACATATTGGGGCTGAAAACTGAGGGGCCTGCAACTTCCCAGCAGGTAAACTACTCCAGAACGAGTATTTGGCCATGAAGGCTGCTGGCCACAAAGACTCCAGGCCACAGGCCAAAGAGAAAAATAAACTTCAGGAGAGGAGGCTGCAATCAGAGAAAAGACTCAATTCCAGATCTAGCACACTAAAGTGCTAGCTAGCAAGTTTCTTGACCCCCTCTGGACAAAGCTGCTCTATTTTAGAAACCTGGCCACTTCGTGGCAGTCCTAAGAACATGATAGACTTCAGGAGAGGGGTTGTAGTCAAGTGGGAAATTCACTCTCAGAGCTAACATGTTGCGGGGCTGGAGAGTGAGGGAGCTGAAACTCCCAGGTAAGGAAATTGCTCCAGAATGGATGCCAGGCTACCTAGTGGCCAGCCTGCATACTGAAAAATACAATAGACTTCAGAGCAGATGTTTTTAGTCAGGGGCCTGGGGGCTGACTTTGGGAACTTTCTGTCACACCTCTAGACAGAAGCTATTCCAGACTTAAAAAACTGGTCACTACACTCTGCAGTCATAAGAAGATAATAAACTTGAGAGGAAGGGTCTACAACCAGGTAAGAAATTCACACCATGAGCTAGCACTTTGTGGAATTGTGGATTGAGGGCTCTGCAACCCTCCTACAAGAAAATTGTTCCACCTGGTAACCTGGCCTCCAAGGATGTAGCCCACAGATCAAAGAGGGCAATAGACTTCAGGAGAGGTTTTTAAATCAGGGAAATGACTCACTTTCAGAGCCAGCACAGTATAGTACTAGCTCAGGACCTTCCTGCCACTCACTTTGGACAGAAGTTGCTCCAGTTCAGGAATCTGGTCATCCTACTATACAGATCTAAAGAAACAATAGACTTTAGAAGAGAGGGTACAATCAGGTGAGAAATTCACTCTTAGAACAAATACATGTGGAGCTGGGGAATGAGGGGTTTGCAACTCCCCAGCAAGAAACCGGTTTCAGGTGGTTACTTAGCCACCATAGAGACCAGCCCACAAACCAAAAATGACAATAGAATATCAGAGACAGGGCTACATTCAAGCAAGAAACTCTTTATCAGAGTTAGCACATCAAAGTTGTGAGGAGAGAGCTGCCTGCCACCCTCCTGGATAGAAACTACTCAGTCAGGAACCTGGCCTTACTACTCTGAAGACCAAAGAGGACAATAATCTTCAGGAAGAGGGCACAATGAGGTGATATTCCTTTAGAATGGTACTGTAGATCATAAAGAATCTGAAGGGCCTTAGGAAAGGCAAACTTTTATGCTCTAATGGCTCAGAAAGGGTTTCCAACCCAATGAGTAGATGTAGACAGAACACTTTAAACTTGTAACTAATTAACAGCATCATAAAGATAAAGAACTGCCAACATCCAAGCATACAATAGAAATGGCCCAACATAAACTATGAATACTTCACATAATGTCATGAGGCCAGCAGGCAGCTTCAAATACTGTGCAAAGAAAAAAAAAACCACAAAAAATATTCTCTTAAAAATAATAAATAAAAATGGAATATATTGAAGATCCAGTAACTGCTCTAGAGACAGGTAGGAAAAATAAATATATTGTCATATATTGACATGGAACTATATGAACAGCTACAGAACACGGTACAAATGATGGAAGAAAAAAGGAAAGCTATAAATTAAATAAAGTGAATATCCCAGAGACAGGGAATAAGGAAAACAAACAAACAAACAAAAATATATTGATATGAAATTAATGAACAGCTACAGAAGAAGGTGCAAATGAAGGAAGAGAGAAGGAAAACCATAAAGAAATAAAATACTCCAGAAAAAAAGGAAACAATAAATATAAACATATAGATAAAGAGGGATATGAATTATTATGGAAGAAACTGTCAAAGATGGAAGAAAGAATTGAAACAACTTTAAAAATCATCACAAGACAAAGAGGGTACAGTCAAATGCAGTACTGGAAATAACAGAAATATATGAAAGCATAATCCAGAATATAAGACCAAAATGGCAGACATGTCCAATATGCTGAAGAGACAAACTGCAGAGAAGAAGAGATGGGACAGAGAGTCAGTAAGATAAAAGACAAGAATATCAATGGGAACATACTAGAAGACAAGTCAAAGAGGAGACAAAAAGAAGTCAAGCAAACATTGGAATCATTTGGGACAACAACAAAAGAATCAACCATACATATGATCTGAATTTCAGAATATTATAGAGGCAGAAATTGTGGAAAAGGTACTAGAAGAAAACTTCCTGGCATTATGAAGAGTGAGGAAATCTACTTTGAAAAAGCTCAGTGAATCACAGACTACACCCCAAAAGAAAAAAGCATCAATACATGCCATAGCTAAATTCACCAAAATCAAAGATAAAGAAAGAATACTAAAAGCAGCACAAGAAAAACAAAGTCATGTACAGAGGAGAACCAACTAGGTTAAGTTCTGGTTTTTCAGCAGAAGCCATATTGTAAAAGACGACAATGGGATGGCATATACAGAAAGTATAACTGCCAAAGTTCCTGTAAGCAGTAAAACTGTCCATCAAACATGAGGGCAAAATTAGATCTTTTGGAGAAAAACAGGAACTTATGTAACCTGTGAAGACAACATCAACTCTACAAGAAATTCTAAGCGATTCCCTTCACACAAGACACCAAAGGAATGTGGCTAGACCATGTAACCAGAAATAACATAAAGAGAAACACATCAACATGACAGCAAAAAAAAACCCCTAACCTGTCAACTATAATACTTAATGTGAATTGATTAAATGCACCAATTAAGAGAAAAGGAGTAGCAGAATGAATGAAAAAGAAAGTTCATCAATATGTTGCCTATATGAGACACATCTAAGAAATGGTGGAAGATACTGAGATGAACAATATACACACAATGAACTGCTCAAAATCAACAACAAATAGAGATATGCAAATAAAAACTATAATGAGATACTATCTCACCCCAGTAGCCAAGGCAAAGTTTAACATGACAGCAAACAATAAATTATGGAGAGGACATGGAGAGATGAGAACAGTCATACACTGTGGGTGGGTTTGTAAAATGGTATAATCATTCGGGAAGGCAGTTTGTTATTTCCTCAAAAAGTTGAACCTAGAAATTCCATAAGACACAGACATTCCATTGCAAAGAATATACTCTGAAGATAATGGAACTGGGACACAGCTGGAAATTTGTACACTGATGTTCATAACTGTAAGTTACAATAGCAAGAACATAGAAAGAGTTTAGATGCCCATCAACAAATTAATAGATTGAGAAAGTATGGTAGATTCATACAATGGAATAATTTTCAACATTCTGGAGAAACTTTTAAAAAGTTCTATATAAAATGGGAGCAGATAAAAACCATCATGCTGAGTGAACTATTTCACATTTATAAGGACAAATGCTGAATAAGACCATTATTATAAAAAGAGAAGAAATGGGAAGGAGAAGAGAATAGGGAGGCTTGGGTGGGGCATCATGAAATTGCAGAGTTTGGTGGGAGCAAGGACAGGGTGAAGGAATGAAGAAAGATCCAGTGGGGACATAGAAAGACAGAGTGATAGTGGGCATAAATCAATGGTGACTGGTTTTATAAAGCAATGTATGGGAATTATCATATGAAACACAATGTGAATGATATAATATATGAAACATAATGTTTATGAATAGAACATTATCTTTATGCATTTTTATTCAAACCAACATATATATAATTTTTAAAAATATATAAAAAAGAAGACATTTAGTCTATATAATGGGTTTGTAAAAAGAGCAAAGGATGTGTAGGACACTGTCCCAGTCAACAACATCAACACAAAACAATTCCCTTAAAGTCAGATATGCTCTTGCTCCCAGGGGTCTTTCTACTCATTTCAACAATCTTACTACTCTTCTGGGTAGGAAATCCAAAGTAATCATTCACATGCCACACAGAATCATATATTAAGTCAAAAGTTTATAATTCATGTTGGTAGTAAGATAAAATCACTCAGTCAATAAATGTTCTGAAATGTGCTCATAGAAGCCTCAGCCTTGAGCTTTGAGGCTTTAAGCCAATGTTATAGAACTCTCAGTCCTAAAATTATGTCTCTATGACCCCCTCCCATTGTCCAACACACTTGGACAAAGTGTCCCAGTTCTGATTCCGTGAAGTACCAGTCCTAAGATCCACTCCATCTTGCATAATGTCTGGTTTTCTGCTGAAGTTGCTATGACTGCTGCTCCAGTAAGCCTTTGTCTAAGAGGCACAGGAATGACTGGCCGACAAGGACATGTTGCATTCTCTTGATTATTCTTTACTAGTAGTGAGGTTCTCCCATTCTGCTGATGGATCGGCTCAGTTTAATGGAGAGACTAGCCAATGCCCTTATGTATAGCCTAACATGCCCTATTCACCCATCCATATGACAGAGTCAGTCAATGGTTTGGGAAACATTAAACCTTTAACATCTCAGGGTTACATATATTTGAAAGTACAAGCTTACTGAATAGATAGATAATCTCTGCTTTTCAGAATGGAAACTGAATTCAGTAATAGGCAGCAAGCATATCTGATAGCAAGTTTATTTGTAGGTAATTTTACTTCCAAATATAGTATGAAGGAAAACAAAATTATATTCTTCATAGCTGTGCATTCAATTTTATGCTGGTATTAACCCTATGATTATTCATTTAATGCCAGGTCAACAACTACACACTTGACTTTCTCAAACAATTCTGTCAAAAATCCTTACTATTTTCCTCATTGTTCCTGCCACTCTTATTTCACTACACCATCTGTTCAGAAGTACCTGTAAGCATCATGCCAGCCTTTTATCTTACCAAGCAAGAAGCTCTGATTCTCATGGCAGGAAGAAGCTGAGTGAGGGGGTGTGAGTGTCCTTGTTGTTTCTATGTGCCATCAAGTCACCTGTGACTATAACTACCCTATGTACAACAGCTCTATCCTGAGCCAACCTCACTCTCTCTGAGACACCTACTGCCATAACCCCATTTCATCGAGGGTCTTGCATTCTTGCACTGTCCCTCCGCTATTCCAAGCATGACTTTCTTCTATAAGAACTGATCCCTCCTTGTAACATGCCCACAGTATGTTAAACGGAGCTTCAGAATCCTTGCATCCAGGAATACTCTGGTCTCACCCTCTCTATGAGAAACTTGTTTATCTTCCTAGCAGTCTTTTTTTATAATTAGTTGTTGCTCAAAGTAATATGTTTGGTGGATGCATTTAAATTAAAATTAAAAATATTATTTTGGGAGCATATAAAGTTTCCATTGATAATGAAAACTGCAAGGGGGAAACGCATACTAATGAAATAGCAAATAAAATTATGACTTACAAGAAATGGAAATTCATTCATGTTGTAGTTTCTGTTTTTCTTTCCTTTCTATGCTCTCAGGCCAAATTTTAGTTAATTTTGGGATGAACATTCTTTTTTAAGTGGTACAGCAGTGGTCGATATCTTTGCTGTACTGGAGTAACTTGGAGTTGCTGTGATGCTGAAGACCTTGCCATAGATTTTTTAAACAACATAATAGTTACCCATCATAGGTAGTGTTTGATGGAGCTTCCAGATTAATTCAGCTTTAAAAGCAGGAGTGGCATCCACTTCCTAAGCCATATGCCTCTGGAAACTCTATGAACAAAGAAAACCAGTGATAGTTACAGAACAGGGTTCAGGTCTTGTGTTCATAGTGTTGCTATGAGTCGCCCTCGACTCGACGGCACTTAATAACAAAACAACAACAACATGCTGCAAACTAGATCTTTGTGTTCTCTACAACCTCAGATATTACATAGCTTTTTTACTTTAAAATTTTATAAATACTTTTAGGCAATCAACATACAATCTTGAAACACTGTTTCTATTGGATTATAAACTGTTAGCACTATGTTTTAAGTGGTACTTGATATTTCAGTCAATGGCCATTTCACTGAGGACTGGTCTTTTCACTCACTCATCCTGTAATAAACTGTTTTCTAACTTAGGAGAATAATAATTTATTTCCATAATGTGGCTAAATACTTAACCATAGAGGTGCACCAGAAGTGAACGTATATTTCTACTAAACCACTTGAATAATACCCATTGGGAAGTGAGTTTAATGTCAGTTCTATTCTTGATGTAACAAGTGCTCTTCGGTGAGCTGTGCTCTTTGGTGAGCTGAGCTCTTAATGAGATTATTTGTAAGCATAATGGGAAGTATGGAATTGTGCCAATTGAAAGGCCAATGTAAGAGGAATAATAAGAATGAATAACAAGGAAAGGAAACAGGTAGACCAAGGAAATTGGACACTTTGAGAACTCTGTAAAATCAAGTGAGTGAATTATAGCTGTAACAGGATGTTTAATGGTAATTATTGATGTGTTTTATACTCAGGAGTGTGAAAGTCACTTTATACATTCTCATTTTGATAATTAAGAATAATTTATGAGCTTGTCACCTTTCCTCTTTCAAATGGCAAGCCTCCAAATGTCTTCTGAACAATCACACTTTAGAGGAAGTTAAAATAGACAAAGCTTTCAGAGAAGCCTGCTCATATTTCAAAGCTATGGCTCTGAAAGACATATTTTAGAAGATAATTTTTGTTGTATTTTCTTAATTTCAATATTTTTTATTAGAGAGAGATGAAGGGTATATTCAATGGTGGCATTACAGTTGCTAAATTTCTTATAATTCTAATTCTTGGCTACCTATTTACAACAGAACGAAACTGTACCATTCTAACAATGGTTGCAACATTTTAGTAAATTGTAGTATCCAGGTAACTGAGGATCTTTCTGTTTTTAACTGATTATCTGCTTTCCTAAGCATAGTATCCCACTCTAGGAACTAGTTCCTACTAACGATATTCTCACTTCTAAAAAGAATTCTTTTTGTACTTATGAGACAGATTTATTTGTTCTTCCAGTATCCTTTAGTTAGCTTAATATTCTTCATAGTTGTTGTTGTCAGTTTTCATTGAGTTGAGCATGACTCATAGTGACTCTATGAACAAAAAACCTGAGTTTCCAGAGGCATGTTGTTTTGGAAATGGATGCCACTCCTGCTTCCAACATCATAATTCAAAGGCATCAACTCTTCTCCAGTCATATTTATCTTTTCCCAACTTTGATGTACAAATGACATATTTAAACACAACTAAGTTCAAGAAGACCTGACCCTGTTAAATGACATTTTTCTGCCCAACCTTTTAAAGAAGTCTTTTAGAGCAGATTTGTCCAAAGCAATACGTCTATTAATAACTTCATTCCTGCTTCCATGACCATTTATTGTTGATTCAAGTAAAATGAAATCTCTGGCAACTTCTATTTTTTTCTTATTTTATCATAATGATATTTGGTCCAACTGTGGGGACTTTTCTTTATGCTAAAGCATAAGGTATATTGAAGACTGTAATATTTTCTCTTCTTCAATATGTCTTCAAGTTCTTTGGTTTTAGTTATCTTTTATAAAAGGTTCTTTGTTTTCATTTGTATCACTTGCATATTAAAAGGTCTTAATAAATCTTTATCCAATCTTGTCTCTGCATTCTTCTTCATGTGCTCCAATTTCTGAGACAATTTTCTCTGCACAGAGATTGAGTGTGAATGGTGAAAGGCTACAACAGATATATTTGAAGCTTGATTTTAAAGACTCAATATTCCTATCATCTTTGGTTTTGTTTTATTGATCTATTATGCACATATTCTGAGTAAGCATACTTGCTCTTTGTGTCATTTTTCATAATACTGCAAAATATTTTATACTCCACTCAGTCAAATTCATTTGTTTAGTCAATAAAACAAAAGTAAACATCTTTTGAGGATTCTTCGCTTTCAGTCAAGTCTACCTGACATCAAAATGTTGTCCATACCTCAATATTCCTTTCTGAATGTGGCTTAAGTTTCTAACAGTTTTCCCCTAAGCATTACAACCCCCATTTATCAATTATCTTCAACAAAAATTTACTCGTGCATGATTATTGTTGTTGTTTTTTGAGTACTGTCAAGTCAAAATAGCTGACCTTCAAGCAGATTTCCAGAGAAAGTTTATTGTCCATCTTTCTCCCTCAGAGTAGTTGGTGTATTCTGTGTGCCTTTAAGATTGCAGCACAGCTTCTTACCATTAGATAACTAGGCTCCCTTCTGTGTAACAGTAGTGGTATTTTTTAATATATTCTTTGTGATGTTGGGTCATGTTCTGTAAGCATAAAATATCTAAGTCTGCTGGACATGCAGCAGTCCTACTTATTTCTAGATATGCATACATCTGGACTTTAGTGTTCCAGCTATTTGTTAAAACATCACAATTGGTATTCCCTCAATCCCTGAAGTCTCTTTTTCATTAATACATTTTCTACATCTTGTTCTTCTTTAGTATATCATTATTGATCACACGCTGATTATTGTTAATGTCAGTGACTAAGCTATGACTAATAATTACCCTATGAAAAACAGATAAGAATCTTATCCTATCTTGAGCCATCATGACAATCTCCAGTATGCTTGAGCACACGGTTATAGTCAACATGTCAGTCCATCTCCTTGAGGGTCTTCCTATCCTCCACCTTGCTAAGTATGATGGCTTTTTATAATTTTTTATAGTATTCTTATTTATTTACAGAGTTTAAATATATTGTTTTCCACAAAAAGATCCTTCCTATTTCCTTCACCCCACTCATCCATCAAATTTTGCAACCCTATGATTAACATGCTGCCGCCTCATCCTCACTCCTGTATTTCCCCCATTCACCTTGGATCCTTATACTTATTAAGTTCTGGTACCTCCTGACAAGATGTCCAAAGTGTATGAGATAGAGTTTTACTATCTTTGTCTGGAGGAGTACCCTCGTTACCCCTCCTTCAATGCAGACTTGTTTGCACTTTTGGCAGGCCATGAGATAGAAAGTCTTCCCTAATACCATGTTTCAAAGGCATATATTCATCCTCTGTCATCCTATTCATGCAAGCTTTCAGCCACCTAGGAAAAAAATGAAAATACTATGGCTTGGATTAGGTGCACATTAGTCTTGAAACTGAAATTACTGCTCTTTGGTATTTTTGAGAGATCCTTCACAGCAGATTTTCCCAATGCAAAACTTCTTTTAATCACTTAAGAGCCTCCTAGCAGTGCACCTCCTAGTAACAGTGGAACTGGAATTCTTCCTTCTCCATCCACTCCTAGGTTTTCAACTCCAAGGACTCCAAGGACTCCTCGGACTCCTTGTGGAGCTGGTGGACCTTCTAGTGCTCAAGGTTCAGTCAAATATGAAAATTCAGACTTGTATTCACCAGCTTCTACTCCATCCACATGCAGACCCCTTAATTCTGTTGAACCTGCAACTGTTCCTTCCATCCCTGAAGCACACAGTCTTTATGTAAACCTCATTCTTTCAGAATCAGTTATGAATTTGTTTAAAGACTGTAACTTTGATAGTTGCTGTATCTGTGTCTGCAATATGAATATCAAGGGTGCCGATGTTGGAGTTTACATTCCAGATCCGACACAGGAAGCCCAGTATAGGTGTACCTGTGGATTCAGTGCTGTCATGAACAGAAAATTTGGAAACAATTCAGGATTATTTCTTGAAGATGAACTAGATATCATAGGACACAACACAGAATGTGGTAAAGAAGCAGAAAAACATTTTGAAACTCTCAGGGCTACCTCGGCTGAACATGTTAATGGAGGACTTAAGGAATCTGAAAAATTGCCTGATGAATTAATACTGTTGCTACAAGATCAGTGCACTAATTTATTTTCACCCTTTGGAGCAGCAGACCAAGATCTTTTTCCAAAAATTGGTGTGATTAACAATTGGGTACGAGTTGAAGAACGGGACTGTTGCAATGATTGCTACCTTGCGTTAGAACATGGGCGTCAGTTCATGGATAATATGTCAGGAGGAAAAGTTGATGAAGCACTTGTGAAAAGTTCATGTTTGTATCTCTGGTCCAAAAGAAATGTTATAGATGTGAGTATGCCATGTTCACAGGATATACTTCGAATGCTCCTTTCTCTTCAACCAGTTCTTCAGGATGCTAT
The DNA here is from genome assembly GCF_000299155.1 of Elephantulus edwardii. NCBI lineage: Eukaryota > Metazoa > Chordata > Mammalia > Macroscelidea > Macroscelididae > Elephantulus > Elephantulus edwardii. The sequence goes on along the minus strand of NW_006400238.1, from coordinate 273,201 downwards.
TCAGAAAAAAAGAACAGTAAGGCCTTGGGGGGTTCAAGGTCCTCTCACTTGGCAACAGTTTCATAAAATGGCTGGTCGAGGCTCTTATGGAACTGATGAATCCCCAGAACCACTGCCAATCCCCACATTTCTGTTGGGTTATGATTATGAGTTTCTGGTGCTTTCTCCATTTGCTCTTCCTTATTGGGAGAGACTTATGCTGGAACCCTATGGATATCAAAGAGATATAGCCTATGTTGAACTGTGTCCTGAAAATGAAGCCTTGTTAAATGGAGCCAAAAGCTTTTTCAGAGATCTTACTGCAATTTATGAGTCCTGTCGATTAGGACAACATAGACCTATTTCACGACTGTTGACAGATGGCATCATGAAAGTTGGATCTACAGCATCAAAGAAACTGTCAGAACATTTGGTAACAGAATGGTTTTCTCAGGCAGCTGATTGTAACAATGAAGCATTTTCTAAACTCAAGCTTTATGCACAAGTCTGCAGATATGACCTAGGTCCTTATCTTGCTTCTCAGCCATTGGATAGCACGCTGCTTTCCCAGTCAAATTTAGTTGTCCCTACAAGTCAGTCTTCGATTACTTCACCTCAGATGACAAATACTGGAAATGCTAACACTCCATCCACCACCCTTGCATCTGCAGCAAGCAACACTGTGACATTGACTTCAAGTGGTGCCATGTCTTCTTCAGTTGCCACAGCTAACTCAACTTTGACCACAGCTTCAACTTCATCTTCGTCATCTTCCAACTTGAATAGTGGAGTATCATCAAATAAACTAACTTCATTTCCACCCTTTGGCAGTATGAATAGTAGTGCTGCACCATCCATGTCTACACAGACAACTACAGTTCAGAATAGCCAGCTAGGAGGGCAACAGTCA
>NW_006400238.1:249802-269942 GCF_000299155.1 Elephantulus edwardii | reverse complement strand
TATCAGAACCTTTGACTGTGGATTCAAGTAATATACTACTTTCTAATTATTTCTGGTATAACACTATGAATATTCTTTTCTTCTTCTTTTTTATACTTCCTGTATAGCTTGGTATTATTTTTGTAGCATCAGTTAGCATGGTAATTTGAAACTTTAATTTCTTTCTTCAATTCTTACAAGAGTGTTCTTCATTTCATACTTTACAACTTCAAGCTTTTGCATATGTCATATTACTTTATTAAACACTTTCAAACTGCTCTTAGAAATATTCTGTTCAGTACTTTTATTTAATCCTTTTCCCCCACTCACTTTAAGGACTACATTCAAGAGCAAGTTTTAAGGCTTCTTTTTATTTCCACTTTGGTACTTTTTCTTTTAACTCTTAATGACCTTTCACTTTCTTTACTTATGATTTCTGTTTTCTAACATCCAACAATGCACCTGGATATCTGAGATTACTGTCAAAACATCAAATCTATTTTGAGATAGTGCCCATAGAAAAGATTTAGAGGAAAAGAGGAAGACTTTACTGAGAATGATAGAAACAACAATTTTGGCAAAGGACTTGAGAATAGTGTTCTAAGAATACGTCAAAAAAAGTGTTGAATTTGGCAGTGTTTTGTTCTGTTATATAACGGCACTCAATATAGAGGGACAGACTCAATGTTATCTAACAACATCAATAACATTACCATTCCAAAGGAAATATGACAATTTATTCATGAACTAAGCAAAGAGGAGAATGGAGTAAATGAACCCGGAGGAACCTCTAGTTGCATAGTCCTTAGGGGATTATGCTACTAAATAAAACTGCATCTGTCTAGCAGTTCTAACAGCAGTTCCTGAGAAAAAAGATAGACAACGTCTTTCCTATTTATAACCATGAAAACACAAAAAAGGTCAATTATAAGTTGGCTCCAACTCAGTCCATGAATGTATAAGTGACTACTTTACTAGGAACGATGCTTTTCTCTACAGACTCATCACTCCTTTTAACTCACCCAAAGTAAGACTATGGAAGCAGGCGTGGCATCCACTTCCTAAACAACATGCCCCTGGAAACTCTGTGAACTTTGATAAATGATGATACTTATAGAAAGGCTTCAGGCCTTTTGTTCATAGGGTTGTTATGAGTCATTCTCAACTTGATGGACATCAACAACAGCAACAAAGTAAGACAAAGTATCACAGTCTGTTGACAATTTAGTCTAGGATATTATTGATGTTGCTATGTGCATGTCAAGTTGCCTGCCACTCATAGCAACCCTATGTGCAATAGCTTTGAATTTTGCCCTGTTCTGAGCCTGTCTCACTGACACTGACACATCTACCCCCATTACTACAGTTACTGTATCAATACATCATCTTCAGGGTCTTCCTCTCTTGTGCTGTCCTTGCACTCTCCCAAGTATGGTGTCATTCTCCAAGGACTGGTAACTTCTGGCCATGTGTCTGAAGATAGATATGTTTATTCTATTAGCAGTCCCTGTTACATTCAGTATTCTTCCTAAGACTACTGTTTAAATACATCAATTATTTTATTTTCCTTATTCATTGTCCTCATTCACATGCTTTTTGCCATTCAGTCAGAACTAATTCATCACTGACTCTCCTGAAGATTTTCTTAAACTATAAATGTCATGGGAGGAAACTTTCCATCTTTCTCTAAAGAAGGTGCTGTAACAAAAATTCAGCTGTAACAAAAGTGCCACCTTTGGGTTAAGATAAAAATTTCCTATGGACTAAGAAACCAAAGCTCACATGCATATTATGATACTTATTCACACTTGAGACCTGGAATTAAACTCACACTTGTGGGTCAGTTTTCAACAGGTCTACAGTTACAGCTTGCTTGGCTTCACAATCAACACTCTTGGAATCAGCAGTCAGGAAATCAAAAGACAAATAACATTAGGTCAATCTACTGCAGGGACCTTTCCAGAGTACTGAGAAGCAACAAGGTCAGTCTAGAGACTGAGGTGCATTTGATCTAGTAATCACTTGCTATGCATCAGAGAGCTGGATAATGACTATGGATGGAAAAGAGTCTTTTCATACCATGGGCCACCAAGGAAATAGATCTTAGAGAGAGCGAAACCTAATTCTTTCTTGAGGGCTAGGATTTTCAAGCTAGGTCTCACATACTTTGGACATGTAGCCAGGAGGGACTGATCCTTGGAGAAGGACATCATACTCAGAAGGGGGAGGGACAACACAGGATGGAAGACCTGCATGAGATGGATTAATACTGCAATTAGGACAATGGGGTTAGGTACATCAGAGTCAGTGAGACTGGCTCAAGACAGGGCAGACTTCAGAGCTATTGTATATAGGGTGGCTATTAGTCACAAGCCACTTGATGACACCTAACAACAAGAAAAAATAAACAAATAATAACACCTAAAAGGTATACATATCTTTTGAAGAGTCAGCTACAAATAATTAAAAGAACAGTAGTTGCCTTGCATAAAGCTAAAATAGCAGGAAATAGTAGATGTTGTTGTGCACTTACGAGTCCCAATGGGGAACAACTACTCATTGTTCTTTCCCAGAAGTGGATTCTATATGCCTTTGGTATTGCAGCACAGTTTCTTACAACTAGAACACCAGAGTTGCAGTGATTAAGTGAAATAAAAATCAAAGATAATAAAAGTTAAATTATATAGTATATATATATATATATTTTATTAAATTTTATTAGTTTTAATGAACATTTACGGGGATTTTGGGTTTTCATTCCTTCATTGCTGCACCATTCTCTCTACCCTCCTCCTTCTTTCTCTTCTTTCTCCTTTTTTTCTTTCTTTTTAATTTTTTATAGGGGATAGTGTGCATGCTAGTCATTAATTATGGGTGTACTTAGTCCCCCACTACCACAAATTATGAAGTTGAGTTTCCTACTTTTGTGGAAATCACAGGGGTCAGCACACCCAGAGTTCAATGGGCATGTCTCGCCCTGGGAAAACCAGCTTTGTGATCATAGTATTTTGTCTTCCAGGTAAGTATACAGTGTATATATTTTAAATAAATATGCCATTGAGTTACATGTGACTTATGTAGTTGTTAGGTGCCATTGAATTGGGTATAACTAATAGCGACCCTATGAACAAAACATCTAAATCTTCTCACACTTCCTGACACACAAGAGCCCATTGCTACAGTCACTGTGCCAATCCACCTGGTCAAGGGATTCCTCTCCTTTACAACCCAATTTTAGTGTCTGACAATATTCTCTTGATATACTATTTCAGTCGTTTTTTAGTAATCTTTAGCAGGATATTCCTTGCATATGATATTAATTAGTGATATTGTTCATTATTTTTCATATTGTGTCAGATCAGCTTTTTTTAAAAAATGATGGGAATAAATATGAATATTTTCCATTCAGCTAGCCAGATAGTTTTCTTACAGATCCCTTGGAGCAACCAGGTTAATGCATGGATTTAGGCAATTGGAGTGTCATCAATTCCTAGTGCCTTGTTTTTTGTCAATTCCTTCAGAACAGCTTGAACTTCCTCCTTTGTCACCATAGGATCTTAATCATATGTTGTTTTGTGAAATTCTTCTGTGTCAGCCAATTTTCTTTTTGGTACTCTGTGTACTCCTTACATCTTTTTTTTTTTAATGCTTTCTGAGTTATTCAACATTCTGCCCACAGCATTATTAGGTATTACAATCTGACGTTTGAATTTCTTCTTCTGTTCCTTCACCTTAAGAAATGCCTAGGATTCATCTCTTTTGATTTTTCTGACTCCAGTTCTTTATATATTTCATTGTACACTTTGTTTTGTCTTCCTGAGTTATCTTTGGAGATCTTTCAGCAAGAAATTAACTGTTTTATTGCTTCTTTTTCCTGTGGCTTCTCAGCACCGTAATGGAACATTCAGAGTCTCTTCTGACATCAATCTTGCTCTTCTTTTCCTCCTTTGTCTTTGTAATGATTTTTCTTCTGTTCCTTCAGAAATGCCTAGAGAGTTCATCTGATTTGATACATCTCTGACTCCAGTTCTTTGAATATTTCATTATAGTACTTGGTTTTGTCTTCACAAGTTGCCTTTAGAAATATTCTATTAAACAAAATGTTAACTTCTTGATTTGCATCCCTTTGCTTTGGCTTCTCAGAACTCTAATGCAATATTCAGAGTCTCTTCCAACATCAGTCTTGGTCTTTCCTTCCTCCTCTATCTTTGTAATGAGCCTGTGTATTCTTCATGGATAATACACTCGATGTTCTCCCACAGATCAAATGGTACTCATCCATTAGTTTTCAAGTCCTCAAACTTATTCCTGAGATAGCTTTTACATTCAAGTGAGATAGACTCAAGATCAAATGCTGCTTCTTGTGGATTTGATTTAACTTCTGTTTGCATTTTCATGTGAGTAACTGATGATAGTTTTCACAGTCAGCACCTAGACTAGGTTTCACACTTATATTGGGCTTCTCCAACATTTTTTTCCATAAATGTAATTACTCCGTCTTGTTTATGCCATAAGTTAAAGTACACGTATAAGTCTGGGTGATTAACTTGAAATTGTTTGAGGTACCTCATACGAGATTAACTCTTGTTGTCCATAAATATGACCAACAAGTAAAGAAATAAAAATAAACTGAATGTGATTACAATATGATGGATGAGGATAACACAAGCTTTAAAATATAAAACTGTACAACTATCCTGAATGCAGTTTTAATGTACTGAATGTTTTAAAGATGATTTAAACATTTTAAATATTTTATTTGGATGAATTTAAAAAGAATGTGATGTTTATTTAAAGCCATTTTTAGTGACAAAATGATTGCTATCTGAGGCCTATTAAAGATACACAAAAGCTAGAAACAGAAGGGACAGCAATGAGTGATATTATAAAGATCAAGACTACCACACAATGCTTTACATACCATGTGTTTCTAATGCTTCCTAATAACTCATTGTATTTTAACACAACACACCTTAATAAAACTACAGTAAAGATAGGACATGCAGGAAACATATTTCATCCTTTTTTTTCCTTAAAAAGAAAATGCTTAAAAAGAAATCTCATTTAATTAATGGTCTTACTTCTTTTGTGGAGGAAAAATTGAATAATTGGAACATAATTGTTTCATTTCTCCATTTATACATCTTCATTTGCACTGTAAAGTAAGCACCGCAGGGAATCTAATAATATCTATTTGGGAAAGTGAGGCGGATGCATTCATTGCCCCTCTGAATGATTTAAATTTCATATTTCTACAAAGATAGCTTAAAATAGCACTTTACAGTTGATATATAGGAAACATTGCTGTAATACTTTATGTTTGACTAAAAATATGAATTTGAAATAGAAATTGAGTTTATTCATGAAATCTCGGTAAAAATAAACGTGATAATTTGAATAGCAAAGTGTCTAGATACTCAATATCAGAATATAAAAATTATAATTTCAGTGACTTATACCAATTGTCTTCATCAAAGTAATTATATATCTCTGGCCATAATTTTGTTAAGTAAAAAAATTATATAAAAATAAGAGTCAGTAAAGCACCTCAGATAGAAACTGAAGCTAAATAGGGATTAGTCATTGTAAAGTGTCATATGATAATAAACCAAGACTAATAGTGCCCTTTGAACAATAGGTCTGAATCTTGTCCTATCCTATTCATTCTGTACAGTCTCTTAAAGCTGAAGCACATTATTATAGTCACTATATCAATCCATTTATCTGAGGGTCTTCCTTTCTTAAAGTGACCCTCTAGCTTTCTCAGCATGTCTTTTTCCAAGTAATGACTTCTCTCTAGAAAGCATATGAGACTAAGTTCCCCCATTCTTGCCCTTAAAGAGTACTATTTGTAATTCCTCCATGATTAATTTGTTTCATCTTTTGATAAAGTAGTTCAAGGAAAATTCAATAGTCTTTGTCAACAACACAATTTAAAGGTATCAATTCACATTACTGCACATTCAAATAAGTGAGTTTGACAGAGATATTTCAGTGTATGTATTTATATTGCTGTAAGTTATAATTTTTTGGTGTCACTGAATTGACTATGAACCATAGCCACCCTTTGAAGAAAAGATTGAAAATTTGCCCTATTCTGCATCATCCTCCCAATCTCCAGCATACTCAAGACCATAGTTTCAACCACTATTCCAATCTGTCTCATAAAAGGTCTTCTTCTCTTCTACTTTTCCACATTGTTGTTGCTATGTGCCAATGAGTCACTTCTGACTCGTAGCGACCCTATGTACAAGAGTCCTAAATGCCATTCTATCCTGTGCCGATCTCACCATCTCAAACACACTCATTCCCACCACTCCACTCATAGAATTGATCCATCTCATAGAGGGTCTTCCTCTCCTGGGCCGTCCCGCCACTCTCCCAAACATGATGTCTCTCTCCAAGGACCAGTCCCTCCTTGCAACATGACTAAAATGTGTCAGACGAAGCGTCTGCATCCTTGACACCAAGGAACATTCTGGCTTCACCCTCTACAGGACAAACCTATTTGTTCTCCTAGCAGTCCATGGTATATTCAACACTCTTCTCCAGCAGCACAACTCAAAAGCATCATTTCTTTATCATCCCTATTCACTATCCAACTCTCTGATGCATAGTGTGTAATTCCAAAGACTATAGCCTGGATCAGGCACACCTTAGTCTCCAGCCTGACATCATTGCTCTTTGGTACTCTTGAGAGGTCCCTCACAGCTGACTTTTCCAATGCAATTAGTCTCTTGATTTCCTGGCTGCTGTTAGCAAGAGTGCTGACTGTGGAATCAAGTAAACTAAAACTGTTAACTATCTCAATCTCTTCACCATCCATACTGATGCTGCCAATTGGCCCAGTGGTGAGAATCTTTGTTTTCTTGATTTGATCTTCAATCCGTATTGAAGAATACATTCCTTGACCATCTGCATCAAGCACTTCAGGTCTCCTCAGGGTTGTATCAGGCACATAACGCAGGTTGTTGTTGGTTCTGCTACAAATCTTGATGCCACATTCCTCCTTGTACAGGCCAGCATCTCAGATGATCTGTTCTGCATACAGAGTGAAAAGGTATGTAGACAAAATACATCCCTGACAGATCCCTTTCTTGATTTTGAGTCATCCCGTGTCTCCCTGCTCTGTTCTGATCATTGCCTCCAAGGACTAGTTCCTCCTGATAACATGCAAGGAAACCAGTGGTAATAGTGTGAAAACTTCTTAACCATAACTGAACAACTATTAGGAATGAGTGACTGGATCTGAAGCTTTAGGAACTTAAACTTGGATCACTGTAATTAGGACAAGGACAACATGGAGACAGTGAAGTCCAGCCTCTACTAACGTAAGAGAGGAGAATTTTTCTCACCAGTAGCATCTACAACACAAAACTAACATGTCCTCCCACACTCTTACATCGATTACTGGGTCCAAATTTATGAGAATGACCACATAGATTTCACAGAATCATACTTACAGTTATGAGGTTTATTTAGGACATTAGCAAGCTATAATTCAAGCAAGCAGCAAGATCTAATCTCCCAATTCAAAGTGCTTTTCAAATGTGATACCTAACAGGCCATAATTCAGGCTAAAAGTAAGATACAATGCCTTAATTCAGGGAACTTCTCAAATTATAATCTAGGTTAACAGTGAGAGACAATTCCTCTGTCTGAAGAACTTCTCAATTAACAGAAAAATACAAACATGCCTGAGTCCAGAAAGCTTCTCAGTTTATTACTAGGTTGTTACTTTTAGATGCCGTCAAGTTGAGTAGGATCCATAGCAATAGATTAATAATAGAGCAATATATCTGAACTCTGCCCTATCCTGCACCATCTTCACATTATCTGACACACTAGTGCCCGCTGTGGCAGTCATCATGCCAATCCACTTGATCAAGCGTCTTACTCTCCTTCACAAGTCCTCTACCTTTCCTAGCATCATGACCTACAATAGCACATCCTGCAAAGTCTCATCATCTTTTCCTCCAAAGAGCAGTCTGGCTGTACTCTCCTCAAGACATACTTATTTTTTCTTTTGGCAGTCCATGGGATGTTCAGTACTCTTCTCCAACACTACAGCTTAAAAGTATACATTCTTCTGTCATCGTTATTATTTATCCAGCTTTCAGATGCTTACTAAGTGATTAGAAAGATCATGGCATGAATCAGATATATATTAGTCCTCAAACTGACGTCATTGCTCCTGAAAAATTTGGAGAGGTTCCTAACTGCAGACTTTCCCAGTGCAATGGGTCTTTGGATTTCCTGACTGCTAGTACCAAGAGTGTTAACTATGGATCCAAGTATGAAGTTGTTGACAGTTTCAATCTTTTCTCCATCTATCATGATGTTGCCTATTAGTCCAGAGGTAAGAATTTTTGTTCTCTTCATGTTGAAATGTAATTCATACTGAAAGTTGTATTTGTTGAACTTCTGCAACAAGTGCTTCAAGCCCTCCTTACTTTCAGGAATCCAGGTGGTGTTAACTGCATGAAACAGGTTACTGATGAGTCTTTCTCTGATCTTAATGTCACATTCCTCAGCATAGAGTCCAGCTTCTCAAATAATTTGCTCAGCATTCATATTGAATATGTATAGAAAGAGAATATAATACTGAGTCATTCACTTTTTCATTTTAAACTATATATTGTTTCCTTTTTCAATATCAAGAAGACAAAGATTCTCACCACTGGACCAATTGGCAGTATCAAGAGTTTGCTTGGCTCCACAGTCAACATGCTTGGCACCAGCAGCCAGGAAATTAAAAGATGTATTGTGATGGGAAAGTCTACTGTTAGAGACCTCCCCAAAGTACTAAAGAACAATGGTATCACTCTGGAGACTATTGTGCATCTGACTAAGGCCTTGGTCTTTGCAATCATTTGGTATGAGTCAAAGAGTTGGACAGTGTATAGGGATAATAGAAGGAAAATTGATGCCTTTGAGCTGTGGTGCTGGAGAAGAGTATTGAGTACGATGGCTTGATAAGAAAACAAACAGATTCATCCTGGAGAGGGTTAAATCGGGTTCCTCCTTGGAGTCAAGGATTCTGAGGCTTCGTCTAAAATACTTTGGACATGTTGTAAGGAGGGACTGGTCCTTAAAGAGGGACATCATGCTTGGTAGGGTGGAGGAACAGTGCAGGAGGGGAAGGCCCTCTATGAGGTGGATTGATTCAGTGACTGGGGTAATCAGGGTGGGTGTGTCAGAAATGGTGCAATTGGCACAGGACAGGGCAGGTTTTAGGGCTGTTGTATATATAGTCACTGAGTCTCAAGCTACTGGATGGCACGTAACAACAACATTGTTTCCTTGCTTTATTTGCACAATGGACTCTTGGTCTAAGTATAGGTTTTGCTATGAACACAATTAGGTCCTCTAAGATTCTTATTCTTCTCAATCTTAGCCATAACTTGTTTGATCTACATGGTCACATGCCTTTGCATAGTCCAGAAAGCATAAATAGGTTCTGTTAATAGCAAGATACAATCCTTGGCACAGGAATCCTGGCCCAGAAAGATTCTCTGTATCCTATTCTTTCCCTTGTAGTGAAATCCTCATTTTCTGCCACTAAATCAGCTCAATTAAATGGATAGATTATCTAATCTCCATATGGATAACCTAACACATCCTATTTGCATGAGGCAGAGATGGCCCACACAGTTGTTGATGGTGTAGATGGTCCAATGTGTTCCAGGGCAGGTAGAGTTGAGGCTGCAGATCAGATTAGAGACAATGGTCTAGGGAAGCCAGATTTTTAACAAGAGACTAACTACACTGCAAGCAAAAAAGTTAATTTGTAAAATCAACTAATATTGTATTATACATCCTACTTTTATTTTAGTAACTAGAGCCTTAAGAACTTGAGTGGTCAATTAAAATACAAATATTGATCTCCCACCTTGAAGACTGAAGAAAACGGAAAACTCAAGAAAAAATTACTCTAAAATGAATAGACTAAGGAACTCTTGTCTCTATGCCCTTGAGATAATTAGTAGATGGTACATGAATCCCTTTGGTGACAGTTCTGAAAGAGGCCAGAATACGGAGTCTTGGATAGAATGGGATAAGGATCTTGGAACAATTAAAAGTAAAAACATGTACCAAATGATGGAATACTAAGTATAGCATGCAGAAGCAATGATTTTGAAAATTACTACCTGTTTTGGAGGAACTAGAGGGTGCTTTTCTAAGTGAACGAACTCAATTCTATAAGAACAAATAGTTAATAAGACAATTATTGTAAAAATAGAAAGATAACTAATAAAATGTGTACAAAAATCCAAGGTGAGTGGGAGCAGAGGGGTGAAGATGGGCAAGAGGTGGAGTGGTATTATAGGGTTCACAATTTGATGGGTGATGGGAGAGGTGGGTAAAGTAAATGAGAAAGATGCAGTGTGAACTTCAATATATATGAACTACAAAAGTAGATCAGTATAAAATAAAAATTTTAGTTAAAAAATAAAGATTTGCAACCTTGGAAACATGATAAAAAAATTACCAATTTGATTTGTCTGATAAAGACTATCAGGATCAGAGACAGCAGTAAGGAGTGCAGGACAACAGGAAAGACACAGGTCAGTAGGAAGGAGTGTGGGACAGTGGGAAGGAGCACAGGACAGTGCTGCCTGCACTGCTCCCACAGTTATTTGGGAGAAAACTTGCTGTCTATCTTGACCACGTGGGACCCCTTAACTCAGGAGCAGCAAGCTGTAGGCCCCAGCAGAAGCTGACAGCTGAGTCTTGCCCAGAAGCCATTTGCCCAGCCACTATGAGACATACCCACCAGGAGCAAGCAGGGAATTTGGGGGGAAAACTGGTGTCTGGACTGACCATGTATCACCCCTAAACTCAGGCAACACAAAAAAGTGAGAAGCTACTTCCAGAAGGGAACAACAGACTTCCTCCTTGCTCACTCACATACTTGAGAGAACAAACTGCTGTCTGGCCCGACCACATGGGATCCCTAAACTCAGGCTACAGGGAGGTCATGGGCTCTTTCATGGAGGTGAGAAGCCACCTCCAGAAGGAAATAGCAGTCTTCCTCTTTGATCAATCAGGTACTTGATGGAACAAACTGCTGTTCGTTTGGCCATCAAATATGAAAAAGAGATAAAGATTTTCCAAGAAAAACTGAACCTAAAGTAGTTTGTAAAAACAAAATCAGAGTTGCAGGAAACACTGAGAGACATCCTTCTTACAGAAATGACACAGAAAGCAGGAAGGGCCAAAGTAACTAGCAACCCTATATACAGCAGCACTAAACTCTTCTCTTTCCTGTGCCAATTGCACTGTCTCTGACGCACCCACCCCGATTATCCCAGTCACTGAAATAATCCACCTCACAGAGGGCCTTCCCCTCCTGTGCTTTCCCTCCATCCTACCAAGCAATATGTCCGTCTCCAAGGACTGGTCCCTACTTACAACATGTCCAAAGTGTGTTAGACGAAGCTTCAAAATCCTTGCGTCCAAGGAGCAGCCCAGTTTAACCGTTCCAGGATGAATCTGTTTTCCTATCAGTCCATGGTTTCCTCAATACTCTTCTCCAGCACCACAGCTCGAAGGCATCAATTCTCCTTCTATCCTCTCTAGTCATTAGGAATCTTAGTGATAGCAATGAGACAAGAGAAGGAAATAAGAGGTATCCAAATTGGTACAGAGGAGATAATATTGTATATCTGTGCAGATGACATGATACTATACTTAAAAAAAAAACAACAAAAAACCCTAAAGACTTACCAAGAAAAATACTGGACTTGGTTGACCAATTCAGCAAAGTTTCAGGATACAAGATTAACATACAAAAATCCGCTGGATTTCTCTACAGTGACAAAAAGAATATAGAACTGGTGCTAAGGATAACAATATGTTCACAATAGCTAATCACAGTATTCAATACTTGAGAATGAAGCTAACCAGAAACACAAAGGATCTAGTCAAAGAAAATTATAAACATTACTAAAAGTAACAAAAAAGACCTTGACAGGGGGAGAATATACCTTGTTCATGGATAAGAAGACTCAATTATGTGAAAAATGGCAATATACCAAAGGCAACTTACATGTTCAATGCAACCCCAATACAAATACCGATGCTATTCTTCAATGAGATGGAAAGGGCAATCTCCAGTTTCATTTGGAATGAGAAGAAGCCACCAATAAGCAAAGCACTCCTTAAAAAGAGAAACAATCTAGGAGTCATCTCACTCCCTGATTTCAAACCCTACTACAGTGCCGTGGTGATAAGGACAGCATGGCACTGGCACATCAAAGAATAGAATTGAGAACCTGGAAATCAGCCCATCTACCTATGGTCAACTGAATTTTGACAAGTAGATTAAATCAGTTATGTGGGTAAACAACAGCTTTTTAAACTAATGGTATTGGTAAAATTAGAAAACTCTCTGCAGAAAACTCAAGCAAGATCCACACCTTTCTCCATACATAAAAAACAACTCACAGTTGATCATGGACCTAGGGCTAAAACCAAGGAATAAAAACTTCATTAATAGAAACAAGCTTCAAGTGATGAATCCAGTAACTAAAAATCCAGAAGGTGCATTCAAGTCTTCCGTTTCTATCTCCAAAATGCTTCTCTGGTTCTGATTCCTGCCTTGATTCAGAATTCCTCAAATAAGTCACTCTCATTTTCCTCCCCAAACTAAAAGCGCTGAAAGAATCAGTGTGTCAAGTGAGGAAAAGTCTGAGATTGAAATATCCAAGACTCTGACTCCCTCTTATATTCAGTCCATTTGTTTAAGGAAAATTTTTTTCTCTCTGTCCAGTGATCTAATTTCTAATAACATGAGATTGGCAGTTCTGTTTCATAGGATCATGTTTTATAATTCTTCATTTTGATAGCTTTTCTCTGTGATGGAGTACAAACCATGCAAATAAATCATGTATTTCTCAGTCTTTTTTTTAAACGTTAAAACAAAAAGAAAAGAAAATCTTGGAAGAACTCTAGAAGTCCTAATCCACAACATAAGCAGTCTTACAAACATCCTGGGAAATCCACAACCAAGGGAGGATAAAATAGATGAATGGGACATTCTAAGAATCAAATTCTTAAGAACATCCAAAAACTTCTGCAACAGTGTAAAAATGAAAGCTACAGACTGGGAAAAATATTTGGTAATGACACGTCAGATAAGGGACTTATATCTAGAATTTATAAAATACTTGAGCACCACAACAAGATAAAGGTAAATAACACAGTTGAAAAATGGGCACAGGATATGAACAGACACTTCACCAAGAAAACATTCAGATAGCCAACAAATACATGAAAAAAATGTTCAAAATCTCTAGCTTTAAGAGAGATGCAAATCAAAACAACTATGAGATATCATTTCATAACAATACCAATAGCAACATTTAATAAAACAGGAAACAGCAAATGCTGGCAAGGTTGTGTACAAACTGGGTCCCTTATTCACTGTTGATGGGAGTGTAAAATGGTGCAACCACTATAGAAGGCTGTATGGTGCTTTCTGAAAAAGTTGCAAATAGAAATATCATTTGACCCAGCAATTACACTACTGGGAAGATACCCCAAAAAATCAAAACCACCACCCAAGCAGATATATGCACACCCATGTATATTGCTACTTTGTTCACAATAGCAAAGAACTAGAAACAACCTAAATGCCCATCAATAAATGAATGGATAGAGAAGCTGTGGTATATTTACACAATGGAATACTACATTGCATTAACAAACAAGGAACTCATGAAATATTATTCAAAATGGCTGTGGAGAACATTATGTTGAGTGAAATATCTCACTCACAAAAGGACAAATATTGCATAGGGCCACTGTTGTAAAACGGGACTGACATTGGTGTTGGGCAGAGACCGAGAAAGATGGGATAAATTATGTATAGGGCATTGAAACAGATGAAGGAGAGAACTGTTGAAAAGGGATATATGATTAGCTATTATTGTCAGGACAGGAGTCAAGAACTAAGGCTGTATAGTGGAGTAGACTTGGGGCGAGGCTTAGCCGCCCCAAGTATAACAATGAAATAATGTTTCTTTTACTTTCCAAAACTAAGGCTGCATTATGGAGTGGACTTGGGGCAAGTGATTTTATAACAATGAAATAATTTTCCTTTTACTTTTCAAAGAAAAGCGTGAACTGGAGTGGGGGGAGGCTGGCAGGGAGAAACATGCAGCAATGAATTAATGGAAATCCAAAGTCTCTGTAAACATTGACTAAAATTAATAATAATAAAAATAGTACTAGGAACACTAAGCCTGATTTTTTTAAAAACTTTAAGGGTGGAACTGAACTCCTGGTTCAACTTTCAAATAAATTATAATGTCCTCAAGTGGACAAAACATCAGGGATGGATTTATTTATTTAATAATCCTCTACACAAATTTAATTTAAAAGAATAATATTTAACAAAAAATAAAGCCTAGAAAGTGAAAATGGATGGTTAAAGCAGAAAACCTGGAAAATGAAACCTAAGTTGGAATTGGAAGAGTGCTACTACATTGTTGGAGTTGCTACTAATATAACAAAACAAAATATGATTGAATTGAACAGAATAATATTTGCTTTGTAAAAATCACAAAAAAATAAAAAGAAATCACAAGAAAAACTTAAATGGGATGAAAATATAAATATTCATAAAATGTTTTGGCTTGTTGTCATATAGTGTCAACAACAGTGATAATGTAGGATCCACAGAAGTAATGAGAATATATATTTTGCAACATGTAAAATTTTCTCCAGTGCATACTTTATTCACACACTATATTTTATAATAAAATCCAATGTGAATCTAATAAAATAAGAAAGAACTGTTCTAACATTTTTTATTTTTTTTAAAAATAAACATTTTTCTTAAAAGGTGTTAAATAACTAGCAACTAAAAGTTATTTTTACTTATATAAAATCTTCTGCAAACATCTATCTTATACACATTTATCTTTGTATTAACGTTTATGAGGTTATTTTTACTTTGTTTTTATAAACAATAACGAGTGAAATTATAGCAATAAACATCAAACATAGACTGAATACTCATGTCTTTGTTTTATACTATGTGTTATTTTTGAAATAAAGAGATGCAATGAGCAACTTTATCCTCCTAAATGGACAGAGTAAGCTCAGCAAGTGACTATATAAAATATTGTACTATAATTCCCAATCTACAGTCTTAGATTTTGTTGTTTTTTTCTTGTTTTAGTTGTGTAGCTTCTGAGACATTGAGAAATTCACACAGACCTTTTATTTTAGCTCTGGTTTCCTATGTTTTTGAAACTTGTAAAATCTTTGTTGGTCAAATTTCCATAAGCAATCTCATCTAGTGATTGCTTCATGTTACTGTGGAAGACACAAAGTAGACACTAAATTTTTTATATATCCTGTATCCTTTAAATATGAAGTCAATGCATTCTTCAAGATGAATAAAGAAACATAAAATAAATATTATAGTAAATACAAAGGGAACCAAGATATTTTTAAGTGAATAACTTATTAGTTTGTTTATAAAAAATTAAAATAAAAAAAATTTTAAAGTAATAAAAGTAGCTATTAAAAGATCAGGAATAAATGAAGATGCTGAATGAAAGATTAAACTGGAAAAATAAATACTTATTGCCCTAATATCTTTTTATTCCTAAGAGAAACCTGTAATCTAATTTAATGAACTATTATTTAGAAAAATAAATAATAACTATAAAAGGAAATGAATATAATGAGAAAGTAATATTTACCTGCATTGTGTAATTAGAAGAGTTTAAAACAAGTAAACACATATTAATAAAATATTTATAAGAAGTGAGTTCATTGTGAATCATATAAGGGAAAATGATTGACAGCATATTTTGCATCATTTTTGCCAATAGTGGAATACTGTAATCACTACTAATTTCTTATTTTTATATATTGAAATGATTCAGTTACAAAAAATAATATATTTAGTGTTATTTTTTAATTTTCATTTAGGAAATCTCTTCTACATTAATTACTTATAAATTTAATCAGCTTACCATGGCTCCACTGCAAAACGCCAAGGCCAGTGTGGCATGGCCAGTCCAGGAGTGTTTTCCAGCCTCAGTCATTGTGGAAAACAAAAGAACCTTCTCTAATAAAAGTAGTGGGAAGGAGGA
The DNA here is from genome assembly GCF_000299155.1 of Elephantulus edwardii. Classification (NCBI taxonomy): domain Eukaryota; kingdom Metazoa; phylum Chordata; class Mammalia; order Macroscelidea; family Macroscelididae; genus Elephantulus; species Elephantulus edwardii. The sequence continues at coordinate 253,848 of NW_006400238.1, read as the reverse complement.
GTGGCATCCACTTCCATATGATTGGAAATCATATGATTGTAATTACATATACATATACATATGATTGGAATTTCAGAACATGCAGTAACAGAGAAATCACTAAGAAAATTGTTGAAGAAGTACTAGAAAAAAATTTGCCAGGTATTTTGAAGACCCAGGATATCCATATTCAAGAAGCATAGAGAACACCAAATAGACTAGACCCCAAAAGAAAAATATCAAGAAACAATACTCAAAATCTCCAAATTAAAAAAATAAGCATATATTTCTAAAAGAAGCTGTAGAAAAACAAAAAGTCACCTTCAAAAGGTAAAGAATTAGATTAAGTCTGATTTCTCAGCACAAGACCTACAAGCTAGGTGACAGTGGGATTACATATACAAAAGGATGAAAGAAAACAATTGCCAGACAAGGATCCTATAACCAGCAAAGTTCTCCTTCAACTATGAAGGAGAAATTAGACTCTTTGCAGAAAGAAGAAACTGCAGGAATTTGTGAAAACAAAACCAGAACTACAATTAATTTTAACTGAAATCCTAAACATGGAGATACCAAAGGAAAGTGGATAGACTATAGGAAACAGAAAACAAAACACAAGAATATGGTAATGGTAAAGTCTGGCTTGACAATAATCACACTTCATGTCAATGGACTAAATGTGCCAATTAAGGGGACTAGAGTAGCAGAATGGATAAAAAATAGAGCCCATCAATATGTTGCTTACAAGAGAAACATCTAAGAAAAAGAAGAAAAAGTTTCAAAATGAAAGTCTGTAAAAAAAATATACCAAGCAAATGGAAACCTCAAAAAAGCAGGAGTGGCAATATTAATTTCTGATGAAATAGACTTTAGAATAAAAACCACCATAAAAGATAAGAAAGGACATTACATAATGATTAAAGGCACAACTGATCAAGAAGACATATCCCTGATAAACATTTACCCACTAAATAATAGACTTGCACAGTATAGAAAAGTACAGTTAAAAGAATTGAAGAAAGAAATAGACAGCACCACAGTAGTGGCAGGAGATTTCAACACATCACTATCACCAAAGGATAGGGCAACCCAAAATGAACTTAACAAAATTCAAAAGATCTAAACTAAACACTCAAGAAACTTGACCATGTGGATGTATTCAGGGTACAGCACCCCACTAAAACTCAATTGACTTTCTTCTCAAGTGCATGGTGCATTCTTAAGAATCAATCACATATTAAGACACAAAGCTAACCTCAACAAACTTAAAAACATTGAAATAAGATTCTCAGACTACAATGCCATAAAACTAGAATTTAGCCACAGGAGGATAAAGCTTATAAAACTACTCATGTGAAAACGGAATAACTCTCTACTAGAACATAATTGAAATAAAATAAAAAATGAAATTAAAAAGTTCTCTGAAACTAATGAAAAGGAAAATATTAGATAACAAACATTTGGGATAAAGCTAAAGCGGGCCTCAGGGGACAGTTCATAGCAATAGGTACATGCATAAAAAAGAAAAAAAAGCTACAATGATTTAACTCAACACCTTCATCAAATAGAAAAAAGAAAAACAAGCTAATCCTACAGGCACTAGAAGAAAATTTTAAGGACAAGAGCTGAACTCAATGAGAGAGAAAACAAAAAAAACAAGTAAAATCATCAATAAGATCAGGAGCTGGTTTTTCAAAAGGAACAATAAAATGGACAAACCACTGTCAAACTTATCAGAAGGCAAAAAAGAGAAGACAATTAATGAATTATAATTAATAAATTATGATTAATAAATTATAGAGGTAACATCACAACAGAGCCAGATGAAATTAAATTGATATCACTGAAATATAAAAAAACTATATTCTGATAAATCTGAAACCTTATAAGAAATGGACAATTTCTGTGAAACTCATTCCCTGCCTACATTGATAAGGACAGATATAGAACATCTGAACAGACCCATCACAAAAGAATAAATTGTACAGGTAATAAAAAGACTTCCCTTTAAGATAAGTCCTGAGCAAAATGGCTTCACAGCTATTCAGATGATTGTTGTTGTTGTAATGTGCCATCGAGTCATTTGCAACTCACAGCGACCCTTTGTACAAGAGCCCTAAACGCTGTTCTATCCTGTGCCAACCTGGCTGTCTCAAACATATTCATTCCCACCACTCTACTCACAGAATCGATCCATCTCATTTGAGGGTCTTCTTCTCCTGCGCCATCCCTCCACTCTCTCAAACATGATGTCCCTCTCCAAAGACCAGTCCCTCCTTGCAACATGTCCAAAGTATGCCAGACGAAGCTTCAGAAACCTTGACTCCAGGGAATATAGGATCACCAATTCTACTTAAATTATTTTAAAAAAAAAAGAAGGAATACTTCCAGTCCTTCTGTGGAGCAAGCATAACCATATCTAATACCTAAACCAGGAAAAGATATCACCGTGAAAGAAAAACTACAGACCAATAGCTCTCATGAATATAGATGCAAAAATTCTAACAAAATTCTAGCCAGTAGAATTCAAAAGCACATAAAAATAATTAATTCATCATGACCAAGTGTAATTCATAACACGTAAACAACAATTGTTCAGCACAAGAAAAACAGTTAACATAATTCACCATATTAACAAAACAAATAATAAGAACCATATAACCTTACAGAAAATATATTTGACACAATCTAGTACCCCTTCTTGATAAAGACACTCAGAAAGATTAGAATAGGAGGGAATTTCCTCATCATGGTGAAAGTGTATGTAAAACCAAGAGCCAATATCATTCTCAATGGAGAAAAAAACAAACACCACATTTGCCTTGTGAACAGGGACCAGACAAGGATGTCCACGGTCACCACTTGTTTTCAATATTTTATTGGAAATTCTTGCTAGGCCAATATTACAAGAGAAGGAAATAAAAGACTTCCAGATAGGAAAAGAGATAGTTAAACTATCACTACATGTAGACAATATTATAGTGTACACAGAAAAAACAAAAAACAAAAAGAACCCACCAAAAAATCAAACAAAATTGTTAGAGCTAGTAGACAATAGACCAATTTAGTGGAGGATATAAGATAAAAATAAAATAAAAAAAATCATAGGGATTCCTCCACACTAACAAAGAGAACTCAGAGAATGGAGAAAACAGAACCATATACAATAGCCAGCCACAAATTGAGATACTTGCAAGTGAACATAACTAGTGATACAAAACACCTATACAAAGAAAACTATAGGACATATCTGCTAAACACAATAAAAGATCTGAAGGAGTGGGGAAATGTGCCCTGTTTACGAATATGAAGACTCAATGTTATGAAAAATGACAATCTTACCAAAAGCAATCTACATGTTCAATACAATCCCAATAGAAATACCAAGTTCATTTTCAAGGAGATTGAAAAGGAATTTGTCAAGTTTATGTGGAGAGGAAAGAACTCTGAACCAGCAAAGCCCTTCTGAAAAAGAAAAAAATGAAGTGAGAGGCATAACACTCAGTGATCGCAAAATCCAGTACACAGTGGTAGTAATTAAAATAGCATGGCACTGGTACATGACAGGCACATAGACCAGGGGAATAGAATTGAAAACCCAGAAATTGACCCGGTTATCTATGGTCAACTGATAATCGACAAGGAAATGAAACCTAAAGAATGGGGAAAGGACAATCTCTTCAACAAATGGTGTTGTCAAAACTGAACTGCTATCTGCAAAAATATGAAACAGGATCCACATCTCACACCATACATAAAAATCAAGGTGGATCAGAGATCCGAAAGCAAAGCCCAAAGCCATAAAGTTCATCCGAGACAAACTGGAAACAAGATTAAATAGCCTAGTCTATTGTATAAAGATGCTGCCAAACACAGTCATAAATACACAATTTGGAGAGGATAAAACTGATGATTGCGGGTGTACGCCAGGGATGTTTCCTATCTACATACCTTTTCAACCTGTATGCAGAGCAAATTATCCGAGAGGCCGAGCTCTATGAGGAGAAGCGTGGCGTTATGATTGGTGGACGATCTAGCAACAATCTGCTTTATGCAGATGACACAAC
>NW_006400238.1:247207-249206 GCF_000299155.1 Elephantulus edwardii | reverse complement strand
AGGCAATGAGATTGGCACAGGATAGAGCACGGTTTAAGGCTGTTGTACATAGGGTCACTATAAGTCGCAAACGACTCGACGGCACATAACAACAACAACAACAACAACATGCATGTCAAAAACGTTTCCAACAGAGGGAAAAGAAAACCTACTCATTGGGGAATAACATTTGGCAATTTCAGACAAGGGTATTAAGATTTACAGAATTCTGTAGAGTCTCCAAAAGAAAAAGACTGATAACATAATTTTACAAAATATACAAAAGACATGGAAAACCTTTCACAGAGGAAGATATTTGAATGGTGAACAGACACATGAAGAAATGTTCTGAATCACTGGCAGTGAGAGAGGCAAATCAAACCCTAATGAGGTACCTTCTCACTCCAGTAGTGCTAGCAAAGTTTAACAGGACATCAAGTAATAAATGTTGTAGAGGATGTGGTGAGATAGATAGGACCCCTTACACATTGCTGGTGGGGTTGTAAAATGGTACATCCACTCTGGAAAGCAGTTTGGCACTTCCACAAAAGGCTGAAAACAGAAATTCCGTATGATGCAGCTCTTCCACAGCTTGGAATGTACCCTGAGAAAATGAGAACAGAGGCACAAAAGGAGGCTTGTACACCAATGTTTAAAGCAGTGTTATTTACCATCACAAGAACATGGAAACATAAAGGAGCTCTGATGGCCTAGTGGCAAGAAGCTGCTCTGTAATTCTGAAGGCCCTTGGTTGGAATCTCCTCCTGAGCCAGTCAGATCTGATTCAAATGGTACACAGAAAAGAAAAAAAAGGGGGGAGGGAGAACCTGGAAATAGCCCAAATGTCCAACCATGATTGAATGGATTGATAAATCACGGTATATTTACAGGATGGAATATTATACAGCGCACAGGAGCAATGATTTTGTACATAACTACTTAATTTGGATGTGACTAGAGAGCATTACACTAAGTTAACTAATTTAGTTCCCTAAGATTTTGTGTGAAAAATAATGTATAAGAAATTTGAAAATAAACCATATAAAATTTTTTTTTAAAAAATAACATATCTCTGGAAGAATATTCTTTGTGTTGTCTAAAATTGTGCCTTACTTATGAGGGAAAAAAATCCACTGATTAAATTGTTGTTATGACCTTTAAAGTCAGAATTGACTCAGAACCTGCAGTGATTTTTCATAAGCAGTAATTTTACAGGAGGAAATTTTCCATCTTTCCCCCAGAGAGCAGCTGTTTTATTTGAATCAAGTACCTTTGGATTGTCAGTAAAATGTCTTAATTCTTAGCCAACATATTATGAAATAATAGGTTGTATTATGAGACTGATATTTGAATATTGCACCATGAAAACAAGGATCTTTCAATATATTTATGCCATAAATGTATGATAAATGAATAGTTTTGGTCTTATTTTAAACAAAAAAATTAACTTGAAAGAACTTTTTGGACAGATACAAATTATCAATAGTCTGCAATATAACTAGCAACAATTATTTAAAATTTCTCTAAATTTACAAAATTTTGTTTTCTTGGAAGAACTAATGTTTACTCAATGAATGTTAAAAACTGGAGCTTATCATAAATTTTCACTCTCATCTTTTTAGCCAATTCAACTTTCTTAACTATTTTAAGAGTTCAATATTTTTAAAGAGTATTTACTTTTAATATGTTTTATTATTGTTATGAAGTGATGCAACTTCTTTATAAAGAGTGGAAAATTAAGTAATCATTAAATAAATTAGCACATTTCAATTTTTAAAATATCTAATTTTTAATTTTAATATACTTACTTTTCCACAAAGTTGATGATGCCATTTGAAAAATAAACAACTGGAAAAAATCCATATTTGTTCCCATTCCCAAAAGAAATGTTCCAACAAAATGTGGATTATTGAATCATATTGTGTACCATAGAGTCGTGCCAACACATAGCTGATCTTCCAGCAGGTTTGCAGAGGCAGTTAACCACATGGGAGGAGATTGTCCATCCTTCTCCCTTGGA
>NW_006400238.1:244818-246420 GCF_000299155.1 Elephantulus edwardii | reverse complement strand
ATAATACATTTTTTTACTTCAAAAAATAACTTTTTTGGGGGGGCTGGTTTCAATTTTATTTTATATTGGTTTACATGCAAATGTCGTAAAGTTTATTTAAAAAGTGATGTTTCACCATTCCTCTGTATTAAAGTAAAATATATACTCTAATAACATTTACAAAAAAGAAGGTGACATCAGTATTGGAGAAAGACTCATTAACAATCTGCATTATTCAGATGCATCCTTGTTTACAGAATGTTAAGAAGACTTGAAATACTTACTGAAGAAGAACGAAGATGACTGATCTCCGTATGGGTTGCATCTCAACATCAAGGAAGCACTAGACCAATAGACAACATTATGATAGAGGAAGAAAAGATTAAATTTCCATGTATTTAAATTTACTTGGATCCACAATCAGCACCCATTTATTAAGAAATAAATTGAGGAAATCTACTGCCAAGGACCTCTCCAAAATTCTAAAGAAGAATGTTGTAGTTTTAGAGACCATATGTGCCTGATCCAAGGCATTGTATTATCAATTGTTTCTTATTCATTTGAAATGGAATAATCCCTATTTCACTATATTTCTTCAGTAAGGATTATTTTCCTGAAAATAATTTGGACAAGCCTACCTTCTACCTACTTCATAAAGGGGGACTGTTCTTATACCAAACAGATAGCTACATGATATCACAAGCCACCTCACATGCTCCTATACCTATTTTTACCAATCATTTGGTTCAATATTTGTTGCAATTTGACTCACAGACTTTACCCACAATTGTAGGGTTTATTAGAGAGATAGTTTGAGAAATAGGGAGGCAAAAAATACCACCAATACAAGTTTAGGTTTAGTCCAGCAGTCCCAAGCAAGACTCAATTCCTCAATAGTACAAAGTGCAGGTTTCATTTCCGTTCAGCAGTGCAAATATAAGAAGCCTATTGACTCCTCAGTCTTGCAGCAAATTTTATCTCAAAGTAGTTTTTCAATCAATCATACAGCAAGCAAAATCTTTAACTGTGGCTCCATCTCCAGGGTGTCTTTGGTTCATGATGCCACAGTCGCTTCACAGTGGTGCCAGAGTCTCTGTACAGATGTCACAGTCTCTGAATACTCTTTGCACCACCATCTCTCTAAATATTGTCACAGTCCCTCCACAGTGTGGAAAATTCATTTTCTTATATTGGTCCCACAGCTGTTTATAGTTTCCTGTACCATGTGTCCACAGTTAAGGTAGCTGGAGACCATGCCCCACAATGGGAGCTGATGTAATGGCTAAAAAAAAACCCCAACTCTCAAGGGTTCTGTAATTACAAGACCAATATGTATTTTTTTTTTAAATTGATAAACTCTCAGTTTCTTACCTTTGATTTAATATTATTACCAGTTTAAGAAGATAGATTTGTTTTGACATTTCATCACAAAATAACACACAAAAACAAAACAAAACAACCCAAAAAACACGCCAGAACCCTTCCAAAAAACAGAACAAATATACAAAACAATTCACTAAAAACCAATTCATTAAATTTTGGAAGTAGTCACAAATTGTTGTTATGTGCAGTTGAGTTGTCTGCAACTCATAGTGTCACAGTATACATAGGATACAGCAGCTC
>NW_006400238.1:237502-244423 GCF_000299155.1 Elephantulus edwardii | reverse complement strand
TCTCAGTGCTCTAGAGAGGTCCTTGACAGAGAAAGGCAAGGCCCAGACACACACACTGTGAGAGAGGGTGGAGTACATTGAATGTATTGATTATTTCAGTAAGAAGAAATCTCTTTCATCTGCTCCTTTCATTAAAATGCTTGTCTGTCAGATATTTTTCTAAAGCTAAGTGTCCAAGTTAAGATAGACAAGGGATAAAGATTGGCCATCCACTTCTGAAAGATAACAGGCCTTCAAAAACTCTATGTACAATAGAGCACACCTACAGTAGAATAAGAGATATGTTAATTGAGTCTGAGCTCTCAAATTTGGAGTGATGAATAGGTCATACAAGTTAAAGGCTAAAATAATAAACAATAGGATGCAACTTCATTCCACTAGATCACCATAGCTCCAACTATGTCAAAATAAAGATAAAGGGATGCATATGTGTGTGCATATGTATTATATGTGTATTTATTAAAAAAACCCAACAACAACAACAAAATCTCTTCCCAAAAACATTCCCATCAGATCAGAACCCACTCATAACGGACTCTTCAGTGGGTATTCAGAGTCTGTAAATAATAAGAGACTGATCTTCTTTCTCCCTAAGAGCAGCTATGGATTTAAACCTCCACTATGGTTTAAACAGCTGTGGTTTCAGTGCAACTCATTAAGCACTAGGCCACAATAGTTCACTATATGTGTGTACAGAAGACATCATAAAAAATTACATTACAGCATTGATAATCCCAAACAAATAGAAGAGATGTTGTTGTTGTTGTTAAGTGCCATCGAGTCGCAGGCAACTCATAGTGACCCTATGAAGGAGAGTCCTCAACACTTGGGTGTCTCTCATCCTCTCTCCAGAATAGAAGAGATACCAAAGTAAAAAAAAAAAATTAAAAAAATTGAATATTTCACAGAGCAGCTCAAGAAGACAAAGCAAAACATTAAAACACAATGTCCAAAGAGCGGGAGTTAAAGAATAAGAAGAATGAACTCACTTGGCTTTTCTCATGCTGAAAGAACTGAAAACAATTTCCAGCTTCAAGCTAATATAGGAAGATGCTTTGAGCAAGATCTTTAATAATCCAGGATTCAGCAAAGAAGAAGAAAGGAAAACACAGAGTCACTGTAGCAAAAAGAAATGGTTTACAGTGAAAATTCTAGGAAATATTATATGAACAAGAGACAAAAGTAATAAAGGAAGAGGTTCAAGAGGAGTCGAAGGCATTGACAAAATATAAGTTTCCATGTATTGACAGGATACCAATTGACATGTTTCCGTTAACAGATGCAACCATAAACAGACTCACACGTCTACATCAGGTGAATTGGAAGACAGCTGTCTGACTGACCAGAAGAGATCCATATTTGATGCTTTTCCCATGAAAGGTCATCTAACAGAATAGAAAAAATATTGAACAGTATAATTATCATCATATGCAAACAAAGTATTACAGTTCATTAACAAGGAACTATCAGAAGTTTAAGTGAGGTCTAGAATAGTCCAAATGACCAGGTATGTCATTGCTGATATCAGGTGGATTCTTGCTGAAAGCAAAAAATTACCATAAAAAATGTCTATTTGTGATTTACTGACTATCCAAAGACATTTGACTGTTTGGATCATAATAATTAAGGCTAACATCGAGAAGAATGGGAATCCTAGAACACTTAATTGTGCCCATGTAAAAGTTATACCAGGAAATTATTATCCAAACAGAGCAAAAGAACTCTGCATTGTTTAAAAACAAGAAAATTGTGCACTAGGGTTGCATGTTTCCTCCATAGCTATTAAGTCTGCATTTTGTTGTTGTTATAGGTCATCGAGTCACTTGCAACTCATAGCAACCCTATGTGCAACAGCCCTAAACCCTGCTATATCCTGTGCCAACCTTATTGTTTCTGAAACACCTATCTCCATCTCTCCAATGAGTGAATCAATCCATCTCATCAAAGGTCTTCCTCTCTTGCACTGTCCCTCTTTGTTCCCAAACATGATGTTCCTATCCAAGCACTGTTCTCTTCTTGTAACATGTAAGTATTTCAGACAAAGCTTAAGAATTCTTGTCTCCAAGAAACAGCCTGTTTTCTCTAGGAAGAACCTATTTGTTCTCCTAACAGTCCATGGTATAAGCCTTGTCTCCAAGAAACAGCCTGGTTTCACTCTCTCTAGGAAGAACCTATTTGTTCTCCTAACAGTCCATGGTATATTCTTCTTCAGTACCACAGTATACTGAGCACATTATTTGAAAAGATGAACTCTACGGAAAAAAAATAGCAGCAGGGTTGGAAGTGTGTTCAATAATAACTTTCCTTTTGCAGAAGCACTTGCCACACAAGATCAAATATTGCAGCCTATAATATGGACTGTATCTAAACATCAAGAAAACAGAAATTCTCACCACTAGACTGATAAGCAATATAATGACAGATGAAAAAAAGATTGAAATTTGTCAATGATTCATCTTACTTGGATCCACAACCAATACATGAAGATTGCACACTAAAAATCCGCCGTCAGAGATCTCTTCAAAGTATCGAGGAGCTATGACTTTAGTTTGAAGACTAAAGTGTGCCTGATTCAGGCCATGATCTTTTCAATCACTTGTTATGCATCTGAGGAATGTGGAATTAGGAAGAATAGTCATAAACAACATGCAACCAATTATGCAGACGACACAACCCTATTTGCCAAAACCGAAGAGGACTTGAAGCATCTGATACAGAAGGTCAAGAACATCATTCTTCAATATGGATTGAAACTCAACACCAGGAAAATAAAGATTCTCACCATAGTCAAATTGGCAACACCATGATAGATGGAGAAGAGGTTGAAATTATTAACAATTTCAGCTAGCTTGGCTCCAAAATCAACACTCTTAGCACCAGCAGTCAGGAAATCAAGACAAGTTGCACTAGAAAAGCTATCAGAAACTTTACAGAGTGTTAAAGAGCAATAATGTCCGTTTAGAGATTAGGATGTGCCTCACCTAGGCCATGGTCTTCACAATTGCTTACAATGCATCAGACAGCTGGACAATTCTTAATGATCACAGAGGAAAGATGGATATCTTTACATTGTGGTGCTGGAGAAGAGTATTAAACACACTACGGTCTGCCAAGAGAACAGTTCTGTCTTGGAGAGGGTAAAACCAAGTTGCTACTTGAAGGCAAGTATTTTGAAGTTCTGTCTCATGTACTTTGGATATATTGTCAGGAAGGACTAGTCCCTGGAAATGTATACCATATTTGGAAATGTGGAGGCACAGCACAAAAGAAGGAGGCCTGGATGAGATGGATTGACATAATAACTATGGTAATGAGAGTAGGTGTGTCAGAGACAGTGAGATTGTCTCAGGATGGGCCAGGTTCAAGAGCAATTGTGCTTAGAATCACTATGAGTTGCAGTCAAATCCACAGCACATAACAACAACAACATACATTTGACAGCTGGACAATTAATAAGGACGACAGAAGAAGAATTGATGTCTGTGCTGTGTTGTTGGAGAAGAGTTCTGAATAACCAGTGAACGGCCAAAAGAACAAGCATTAATGACTTGGAGAAGGTGCAGCCAAAGTGTTCTTTGAAGACGTATGTGGTAAAGCTTCGTCTCACATACTTTGGGCATGTTTCTAGGAGACGTTTTTCCTTTGAGGAGCACTTTATGCTTGGAAAGGTGGAGGATCAATGAAAAAGATTAAGACATTCAGCCAGATGAATTGATACAAAGACTTAACAATGGGTTCAAGTGCATTAGAGATTGTGAGACTTGACAGGTTAGGAAAGGATTCAGATCTGTTGCTTATAGGTTTGCTATTAGTCATACTGGATTTAAAGGCACCTAAAAACAACAAAAGTAGCATGTTCTGGGCTGCATCTACTAATTGAAATATGTCAGTTGGTATTTCCATTTATTTCTGGGCCTATTTTTTGCTAATGTCTTCAGTGATGCTTGACTTTCTTTACTCAGTGTCACTGTTTTTTAATCATATGCTACTTCTTGAAATATTTCTGTATCTCTTTTTTCCCCCCCTTCTGGTACAGCAAATCTGTGTATTCATTCCATCTTTTGATGTTTCCAGCATAATGCTGTATTTTGCCCACAGAACATTTCAGTATTGCAACTTGAGGCATGTATTAGTTATTCAGTCTTTTCAGCTTAAGAAACATTGTCTTTTTCCTTCTGAGTTTCTAACTCGAAATATTTTCACATTTTGTTGTAATACTTTCTGTTTTAACTTTTCTAGCTACCCTTTGAAATCTTATGTTCATTTCTTTTGCCTTAGAAGTTCTCCCCTTTGTTTTGACCTATGTTCTAGTGCAATTTTCAGTTTTTTCTGGCATCCGTTTTCTTTATTCCCTGTCAATGTAGGAAACTTTTGGTTTCTTCATGAATGCCCTTAATGTCATCCCACAGTTCATCTGATCTTTGATCAGTTCAGTGCATCAAATCTAATCTTGAGACAGTTTTTAAATTCAGGTGGAAGAGACTCAAGTTTGTATTTTTGATCATGAGGCTTTGTTTTAATTTTGTTCCACTTCAATTTGAATTTGTCTGTGAGTAACTGATCTGTTTCAAAGTTAGCTCCTCAGTGATGATGACAGATGGATATTGACTGAAAACAAAGAATAATGGAGAGATGTTTTCTGTGTTTTATTAACTATGCAAAAGCATTTTACTCTGTGGATCATAACAAATCAAGGATGGCATTAAAAAGAATAAGAATCTCAGAATATTTAACTGTGCTCATGCAAGACCTGTGCATAGATATAAGATGTAGAAGCTGTTGTCTGAAGAGAGTAAGAGAATACTGAATACTTTAAAATTTTTTAAAAGCTGTATTTCAGGCTTGTATCTTTTGCCATAATTATTCATTTTGTATGCCAAAAACAAATACTTTCAGACACTGTATTATACGAAGAAAATATGAAATCAGAATCGGAGGAAGGCGTATCAACAAACTGTGTTACATAGATGATGTAAAATTGTTTGGAAAAAGAGAAAAAAACTTGATGTGTGAGCTACAAAATACTTCTGTATTTGCAGACTTCAATATAAATTACATCTCTACAGCAAATAAACAAAAATATTCACAACTAGAACAATAGACAATATCTTCATTGAAAAAAAAAGATTCAAGTTGTCAATTGTTTCATTTTATTTATCAACACTCTTGGTATCAGCAGTCATAAATTAAAATTCTATGCATCACTAAAAAAATCATAACTTGTAAAACATTATGCAACATGGGGGACCATGGAACATACCATGCTGAGTGAAATATCTCAGTCACAAAAGACAGGGGGAGTTGGAAGGAGAATAGGAAAAGGATGGGTAGATAAAGATGCTTACATTGGAAGAGGTGAAAGAAAGAACTGTATAAAATGAATATATGATTAGGCATTATACGTAAGAGAACAGCCTAGAATAAGAAATACATAATTGTAAAGAGAACTAGGGGAAAGAGATAGGTAATTGTATAACAGTTAATGAATAATTTTAAAAAGTGAACAGGGGGAGGGAGAACGGAAGGTGAGAGGGTAAAATGTGCAACAATAAATAAAAGAAAACCTAACTTCTCTGTAAATGTTCGTTAAAATCACAATTGAAATAAGTTTCTTTTTAAAATAGAATTTCTTTCAAAAAAGATGTTTAATTGGATAATTCTGCTTTCAAGAACTCCACCAAAGATCTAAATGGCAACAATGTCAGTTGAAAGACTAAAGTACAACTGATTCAAGGTATAGTCTTTTCATTTATTTAGTATACATCTTAAAGCTGGACAATGAAGCAGTATGGCAGAAGAATAATTAATTCTTTTGAGTTGTGATATTGAAGAAGAGTATTGACTATACTGTAGACCACCAAAAGAACAAACAAGTCTGTCTCTATCAAGTGCAATTTGAGTGTACTTTAGAGGCAAGGATGGTGAAACTTCATCTCATATATTTGAGCATGCTACCAGGAGTGATGTAGTTGGAAAAAATAAATCAATCTGGGAAAGGAAGATGATTAAATAAAAAGATATGAAGATCCTCAACTTAGAATACACATCAACCTCAAGAAAATAAAATCCTTGCCACTGGACCTATAGGCAACATAGTGATAGATTAAAAAAAAAAAAACAGACAGACAAAAAATAACACCCCACACTATTAAAATTGTCAAACATTTTATTTTCCTTGAATCCACAATCAACATCCATGACAGCAGTATTCAACAAATGAAAGATGTGTTTCTCTCTTCAGGAAAGACCTCTGTTAAAAATCTCTTGAAAATGCATGAAAAAGCAAGAATGTCAGCTTACAAATGAAGATCACCTGATCCAAACTATAATATTTGAAGGATTTTTTTTTTGCATATTAAAACTTTAGACAATGGATAAAGAAAACAGAAAGAAAGTTGAGGTATTTGATTTTTGCTATTGGCGAAGAGCATTGTACATCCTATGGACTTTTAAAAGAACCAACAAATATGGGAAGAAGAGCAATCAGAGGCTAAGATGGTAAAACTTTATCTTACATATTTGGGAATGCTGTCAAGAAATGCATGTTCTTGGAATAAAACATAATTCTGGGGAATTAAGAAAGCCAATGAAAGAAAATATGACTCTTAATTAGATAGACTGACACAGTGACTACAACAATGAAATTAAAGAGCATAAAATCAACAATAAGCATAAGATGGTACATATTAGGGCAAGATTTAGATCTGTTGTTTTGTTTATAAGGTCACTAGTGCAAAGAAGACCTGAAGTGCTTGCTGCAGAAAGTCAAGGTCTATGTTGTTATGTGCCATTTAGTTGCTTGCGACTCATAGAGACCCTATGTACAACAGCCCTAAAGCCTGCTCTATCCTGTGCCAATCTCACTGCCTCTGACACACCCATCCCTAGTACCCCAGTCACTGAATCAATTCATCTCATAGA